>NC_090746.1:83334377-83351877 GCF_036898095.1 Palaemon carinicauda
TGAAAGACACCAGCCATATTGATTTGCTAATGCTAAGTTATTTTTTTTATTTATTGACTATCTATCTCATGTCTCCATCTCTAAAATCTTAATTACCTTGCACAAGAAACACACATCCATTTCTCATAGCTAACCTGGAAAATACTTACATACCCTACAGCCAGGAGGCGTGTATTTTCCATTATTTTCCTGCCAATGACCCTTTCATTTTCGATGTGATTTAAAAGTTATAAAAAATCTTTAGACTATATTATTCTTTACACAATCCTCAGAATATACACACTCCATAAACAATTTCAAGTCCAGCACACTTTATGAGATAATGTTGAAAAATTATGAATTCGTGTATTCCAATATTTACCTTCATACAGTGCTGAAACAACGTTATTAATGAGGTGGGAATATTTCATGGTAGCTAAGATTTCAGTCTTGCACAGTCTTCATTCGCAGTACTGGCCATACTACCATGGCTTGAGATATTATATCTATTTTATACGTTTTTTTTCCTAAGGCACTAAATAGCACCAGCATGTATGTGCCTGTAACTGTAAAATTCCTGGAAGTATAAAAATACCAATATTTCTCACAAAAATCCGCCCTATGTATCCTACAGAGAGAGAGAGAGAGAGAGAGAGAGAGAGAGAGAGAGAGAGAGAGAGAGAGAGAGAGAGAGAGAGAGAGAGAACTTAATTCAAAGCGATTACGGCTAATCTCATAATTAGCCCTTAATATTGATCTCAATTTAGGAAATATGTCTGATAGACAAATATTATCGACCATCGACAGTTTCTCCTATCTCGTAAAAAAAAAAAAAAAAAAAAAAAAAAAAAATGCACCGCCGGTAAATCTTTGCTTAACAGACATCCTATATCTTTATTATCAAACATCCTAGATACACATGATACATGGACATGGAGATTGTCTCAACAACTGTTACTCTGAAAGACACCCAATTCAAACATTTCCCTCCTCTGTGGCGACTAGATATTAGAATATATGAGAGAGAGAGAGAGAGAGAGAGAGAGAGAGAGAGAGAGAGAGAGAGAGAGAGAGAGAGAGAGAGAGAGAGAGAAGCGACGTGCTGTCATGGTTCCCTAGAGTAAAAAAGGGGCAGTGTTCATCTGTCTGTTGCCATTAATTGTGGTGGGTCGTTCCCTGACCCTTCCTGCTTCGCGGAGGCTCATGACATAAAAACGCCCATCTATCCCCACTTCTCATAAGACTTTCATTTTCACATTCTTCGCATATTTTCCATCCCAGAGACTTTGAAGTCGCTCGCGGTATACCTACGACTTTTATTCTGACATTCTTAAGATATTCCTCAATTTGCAGACTTTTCTCTTTCATATTTTCTTGCCGTTAAAATCTCCACTTCTCTCCGCCTTTAAAAGGGATTGGATATTCCATCTGGTGCTTTCTTCGAACCTGATTATCCATGAATGACACGTCATCAGTACAGCATATATATCTACACTTTTACATTCATATAGGGTTGTGGTGGCCTGGCGGTAGCGTCCTCGCCTAGTGATTGCCAGACTGGGGATCAAGTCCCGCTCAAACTCGTTAGTTTCTTTGGTCGCTGCAACCTCACCTTCCTTGTGAGTTATGAATGGGTGGAGTTTGGGGAAGCCCATAGGTCTATCTGCTGAGTCATGAGCAGCCATTGCCTGGCCCCCCTTGGGTTGAGAGGGGGCTTGAGCTCTGATCAGATGTAATATGGTCAGCCTGTATGGCATTGCTCTACATGCTAGGGCAATGTCACTATCCCTTGCCTCTGCCATTCATGACCCGCCTTTAATACCTTTAAATGCATTAAAATAATTGAAATAAGTACTTATATAATGCGTGTTTGATATTCGATATTCACTTTTCACTGCCGTAATTTTCCCATATTAGCCCGGACTCTAACCGTCCTAATCTAATGTGACATATGGGGCTCGTAACGTAACCTGTCCCGGGAAGAATAGAGAGAAATGACATACATAACATAACCATTTGGTTGATCATTAGGCTTTATTGATATTTCTAAAATATGATCGAACAATAAACTTACATAAGGATCTATATTTCTTATTTGTGGATCATAAATGAAAGAAAGAGAGAGAGAGAGAGAGAGAGAGAGAGAGAGAGAGAGAGAGAGAGAGAGAGAGAGAGAGAGAGAGAATACAGCTTTGGGTATATAAGTTACATGAACGAACGAAGAAAATAAAGATTGATTAGCGGAAATTATCGTTCTAATAATATCCATCTATAGCAGTTCATAATAAGAGACAAAGAGATACGAAAATCCTGATATTCTTTGGCTAACGACCATTCGCATTACTATATGCCAAATTCAGTATGAATATAAACAGCTTATTATATTAGTTATTCTGATCAAGGTCTATAGACCTTGATTCTGATAACAATCCAGGTACATAGACAATACGCCATCTCTTCATGAAACTCAAATGGAATAAATGGAACCATTTAGAATTTAATTGAATAAAGTAAATAGATCAAAATAGACAATAGTTTCGATATTTAGCAGTAGATAAACGAAAGCTTTCGTTAGCAATAGGTATCAAACCTAACATGTTCTCGTGACTATTGGTCCCTATAAATTTAAGCTTGATAAATTATTGTTGATTAAAAAAATAACACCACAACTTTGTCTTAGAGCACGAACTGTAGAATGAGCTATCTTTGAAGGATAGATAAGAATACATCTAGCACATTTAATGCTGGTAAAGACATGCTCTCTCTCTCTCTCTCTCTCTCTCTCTCTCTCTCTCTCTCTCTCTCTCTCTCTCTCTCTCTCTCTCTCTCTCTCTCTCTCTCTCTCTCTCTCATATACATACATATATATATATATATATATATATATATATATATATATTATATATATATATGTGTGTGTGTGTGTGTGTGTGTGTAAAATCGTCAAAATATTTTTCATTATATGCAGAATGGTTTACCTTATATATGGATGGGTAAAGGATAATTCAAATACCAAATGTACACTGCGAAAAGGTATTGTAAACTAATCTTCGCATTTTTTCTATTATGTATATTACTGTACTTCTTTCTTACCTTTCTCTCCCTTCTCTACCAACACCTTGTCTATTCCCTCATCCTGTACCCTAACATGCTGCACATGGCTGTTTGTTCACGAAGGCTGAGAATTAACGATAAACACCTTTTTCTTCTTCCATGCACTTGCGTAAAATCTGTGCATTGGGACCAGTCCCATGCAAAATGCACCCCAGTCTTAAGACTATGTTAATCACTCTTGCCATCCTTTCTAGACTGGATTCCAGAGTGACCTGGGATTTATTTAAGTAGCAGAGAGAATCACACGCTCACGTGAACACGCATGTCCTTCGCAGAGAACTACATTCAAGAGATCAATCACTAGAGACACCTTCAGACTGCATTTAGGTAGACGTTCAATTGCCTACCCAGACGGCTGAGATGATAGATATTTACGAAAACAACAAAGCCTATCAAATGGACCCAGATGCTGTGAAGCACGTGCCAAAATTTGGACATCCAATGACCGTTAGCAATATTAAATCACTGGCCCACATCATAAAGAGCTCAATCAGAGAGCGTAGGAACCAGAAGTTTCTACCCTCTTTAATTTCCCGAACAGCACTTAACCTCGACATTGTTATGGTGGCCCATAAGTAGCTCGTCACTCCTCTGATCTCAAAGTTAACCCGCATTTCTTGTTCCATGGTACCAACCCTTTGCATGATTCCCAACATAATCAATCCAGGAATAACTTCTGCCACAAAATTTGAAGTTACTTTTACATATGAACCATGCCAACCTTAAGGACTTATCAGACAAAATATCTACTATATCTGGCCCTCATTTTCATCAGTTTCATTCTTATTCTTTTCCTAAAACTTAGAAATTATACATACATTTCACGATCAAGTCTTCCAATCCATTCACGTGACCATTCTACCTACTAGTTCTTAAAGGGTTATTTTATCAATCATTTTGTCGTGCCTTTTTGTCTCACTGCAATGATCCTCATTTTAACAATTATTGCTCCACATTTAATACACAAGAGGTTTGCTTTAAGTTTCTACGTGTTATTGTTTTCCATACTTTATGTCAACAGTTCAGATATAAAATGTAATTTTCAAATCCATGGACATTAAAATTCCCTTCCAAAATCCTGTTACCTTTCTCGCTTCAAGCAATTAGTCATTACCTTTTACTCTCTTCCTTCCATTTAGTTGAAAACCTTCATAAGAATCAATCAATTCCCTTCTTTCACCTTACACACAAAATCCCCATCTTCAAGTTCATTGGTTCCATTCACAACTCTCTTGCTCAACCTTCATTACTTCGAACTGCTACCAATTACTGTTAAGAGGTCTAAGTAACTTCCCTTCTAATAAGCAATTAAAAAAATCGTATGAAAACCCGATTTGATTAAACCCAGCTTTAAGAATTCTATGTTTAATCACAATATGTATTGCTCACATGATTATATGTTAATTTACTCTACCACGACCAATACTTATAGTGGTGCTATTATCATTAATTCTACATTCAATTTCCCTTTTCTTACCTGTATTTTCAATTTAAAAAAATGCGTGACATGATATAGTCACAGTTTTAACATTCTATCAAAAACATCTCGCTTGTAATAAAGTCATTTTGAAAATTTACATTCATCACTTACAGTTACATTTATTCACTCTCAAAGGTCTCTTCCATTAAGAATCTCAAATTTATATCAACCACTCCCTGTGATATGTAGATCTGCTCCATATATAAATTTCATTCAAACCTTCACTTCAGACTGCACTTCTCCGTCCATAACTCTTATAATGTGATTCTCAACAACCGTTCCTTTTGCATTCACTACCCAATAAAACTTCATCTTATATCAGCTGTAATTACTCAAATCAGCTCCAACATTTCTATAAAACATATTATCACTTTCCCTTTCTCCTTTATTCCTCCCAAGGTCTAAATAAGTTCTCTCGTCTCGGACAATCACAAAAATGTCAGGTTTTCTGCCAATGAATCTGTTCCTTTATCATATCACCATTCGCTTTATTAAAGCTAGGCGGCTTCCAGCTGACACAGTGACCTCAATGTAATTTCTTCTTATCACGAACGCTTACCACTTTCATATTTTTAACGCTATATTGTTTTTCATCCCTAATTTCCATATATGTTATTCTCCGTTTCGTTTTATTAAACATGATATATACTTCACAACAAACACTTCTCTTTTTCGGTAGAGTGCATTCAACACCGTGTCCACACACACACACACACACACACACACACACACACACACATATATATATATATATATATATATATATATATATACATATATATATAATATATATATATACAGACATACATATATATAAAAAATTTTAAGTAATTTTTATTTTTCCTAACATACTTACCGAGAACTACTTTCTTAGCAGTTACCTGTAATCTCCTCTCTACCGACCAGAGTTTTGTGTAGTATACCCTAAACCCGTTTATATATATATATATATATATATATATATATATATATATATATATATATATATTATATATATATATATCGACCAGTTTTGTTTTGATTAGTTTGAAGCCTCTTCACGAGTACTTAAAGATGACTTAAGTTAAACGTTTTTCCTTTATTTTACTATCACGTTTTTCTATTTCATGCATACACACACACACACACACACACACACACACACACATATATATATATATATATATATATTACACATATATATGGGTGTGTGTAAGCATCTATAACCAGAAACATCTTTAAAAGTTACCTTCAAACTCGATAAGTTTATATCGTGGTACATAAACTTTAATTTACACCCATGAATAATTGGAAACAGAGAGATAAGCAGACAGAAATGAAAAAAGTGAACAAATCGGAAAAAATAATGTATAACTGAAAAAAAAGTCTGAGAGAGAGAAAGATAGAACTGCTGTAACTGAGATGAATCCTTCAGGAGCGAGTAGGTCTAGTGCTATATGTAAACTTAATAGGATTTACGACCACATGAATGCCCGCATCAAAGATGTAAACAATTGTTGTAGAAAAGATGTTACCTAATGGTAAAAACTCAGTATTGAATATAACCATTTGTTTACCATCTGAAAACAATTACATGCTACAATGTACATTATTATTATTATTATTATTATTATTATTATTATTACTATCCAAGCTACAACCCTAGTTGGAAAAGCAAGATGCTATAAGCCCAGGGGCTCCAACAGGGAAAAATAGCCCAGTGAGGAAAGGAAATAAGGAAATAAATAAATGAAGAGAACAAATTAACAATAAATCATTCTAAAAAAAAGTAACAACGTCAAAACAGACATGTCACATATAAACTATTAACAACAAGGCAGACACCAGTAGTCAGCGGTTGTACAATATTTAATTAATGAAATAGAATAGATAAAATCACCCAATGAATTTCCCCCGATAGATATACATATAACGAACAATAAACTATCACCGAACATCTTGATGAAAGGATACGAGGAAATTAAATGGCTCCCCGCTACTATATCGATATCGGATAACCTTTATTGGATCAACAGTATAAGGAAAATCCGTTTTTTTTTTTTTTTTCACAACGCCAGTAATAATTCCTTTCAATACTTCTATTCCCATTTCTATTCCCTTTTGAAATATCAGTTGCCCTTAATTGTGAATCCCCTTTTTCCGTCTTCTTCCCCTTCTTCTTCTTCTTCTTCTTCTTTTTTTCCCCCACCAATGGTCTTCCCATCCCCTCTTGGAGCGGTGAATAATTCAATGCATCTCACACCAGCGAAAGTCGATAGCGATATCAGAATTCAATGCATAATTAAACTGGCTTCCTCTGTTAAAACTGCTTTGAAAGAAACGGGGCAAGAGAGGTGGAAATCTTTTCAATCCTATACTTATGCCCTTTTACAATTCTAAATTAATTTCTCAAGTTTTTAAAACGAGTATTTCACGTCTAACTTTCAATGCAATAAATAAAAAAGATATTTTTGTGCTTATCTTGAGGCATCTGAAACAGTATCAAACTGGAAAATAACTGTAAAAACTCACAAGACCTCCCAACGAGATTTAAGATATGAGAAAATTTTATTTATCGTTATTAAAAAAAAAAGGTCTTATTTCGGAATGCTACAAAAAAGGTATGCGTTTGCATTAAGTCTTTAGAGGAAAATAAGTTGTTAAAGACCTTATAATATTATATTTCCTATTTCAATCATTTTTACTGTCAAGCCAACCATTTCAAATCCAAAGATTAACAATGCCAAATGACGTCATCATAAAATACACTTTGACAGAAGATTGCCAATAAAAATATTTTTTATGTCATGCATGTGTAATTAGACGATCTTATCTATATACTTAATTACGGTTTCTACGGTAACATTTCCTATTTTTTCATAATAACCGTTTCTAATACAAATAAACGTAGATGTCTAACATTTCAAGTATCAACTGTAATGCATATGCTTTTACTTTCTCAGTATCCATTCTCCAACGTTATACCGTCACAATAATTTTCCTTTTTAATCTTGTTTATTTCTGTTTCTAAACACTTAAACTTGAACACTACCAGTCACATATTACCTCAAAACAGTCGCTGATAACTACAACTCTAAAAGTTTCATTAATAACCCTTTTACCCCCAAGATAAGGTTAAATTTCGAGCACATTTTGCTATATATTTTTTTGAAATTGCTCTAACTGCCTAAATTCTTATCATTATATAGATATTTGTCATTACAATCATTACAATATAAAAAAATTGCATTAAGTATTCTTTCGCTAATAACTCATCTCATTACAACCAGCTTCAAATCAAGGGATTAGCGTTTACATATCACGGTTCCATACCACAAGATGATTTTAAAAATTTATACTATTTAATATTTATTAATCAAAATTTCATAACGTAATCTGTAAGGACACCTGCTTGTTTTCCAGAAATGAACAGAATTTCAACAATTCTGGAAACTGAGAACAAACAATTCCTTTTTGTTCTTCCTCAATAATATATGGTTTGAGGAGCTTCCCTTCACTCCGAACATAATCAATCATTAACAGCCGTTCTATAAATTCAATTGAACAAAACGATATCTTAAGAAAACCACATCTCTCTCTCTCTCTCTCTCTCTCTGGTCCTCTTAAGCCATCCTCCTTACAAATCCTTCACACTTCATTGTGAATTCTAAATGGTTCGCATTCCTCCAAATATGATTCCTTTAACTCTTTTACGAGGTCATGGAAGAATCAATCCCCCTTGAAGAATTTTGTGGCGTATTAATAACTCCTTTTCCTGGAAAGGTAGCTATCCTATTGGATATTAGATGAGTGATCCAGAATAGAACCTACGGATCACAAATGTATAATCTAACCTATGTTGAATTTAATGATTTATCAAAAAAACCCTCTACTAAAATTTAGCAGTATGGAAATTTATGTCTTAAAGGATTCGTTTTATATCAATTACAAAGGTGAATATCCTCCACACACACACTGCAAATATCTATATAATAATTTTGCAGTACCATATCAAAAGCAAATAACCAGACGAGAGTCAGGAACTAGCGTTTATATATATATAAAAAAATGAGCATCCAAGAATTAGTGATTTATCTCCCTATGGTAAAAAAGTGGTTTTAGTGGATTCAGGGATGTTGGGGGAGGGGTTGGGGGGAAGAAGGAGCACGATAAGAAGGGTTGGGATAGACCAGTTGGTTCATATATCAGCAATGACATACCTCCAGTTACTTATCTCTCTCTCTCTCTCTCTCTCTCTCTCTCTCTCTCTCTCTCTCTCTCAACGCCATCCGTCTTATCTTGACTAGCTAACTTTTTCTCCTTTTTATAATTACTTTCTTATACGGTCTCTGTCCGTCATGTGAAGAGAAAATAACGACCCTTGGAGAATTTATGGCTCCACTGAGAGACGTCTGCGACTTCATCAGTGGTAACAAATAATAAGGAGCCAAACAAATGAAATCAAGAAGAATCGTAAAGTTACTCTAGTGGTTTATAAGGGCCATCAATTGTCACCAACTATTTACTGGGAGGAAAATCGAGAGCTTTTTTAGCTATGGAATACATATGTACACAAACACATACATATAGATATGAAAATACAAATACTGTATACCAAAAAACCCTCTTCCCTATATAATAAAGAGAAAGCGTCTGGCTATATATAAATACAGCATATATACATATATAAATTATATACATACATACATACATATATTACATATAAAAATCTATATATATATATACACACACACACACATATATATATATATAGAATATATATATATATATATATATACATACACACACACACACATATATATATATATATATATAAAACATACATATATAAAAAAAAACATTTCCCCTACATAATAAAGAGCAAGTATCTGGCTATATATATATATATATATGAGAGCAAGCTGGGAGAAAATGGGAAACCGAAGATTCAATCGAGCACTTTCGTGTTTATTACACTTTGATGAATTGTACTAGCAAGAGAGCGACCGCTCAAATCTTCGTTTCCATTTTTCCAACCAGCCTGCCATCATCTTGTGATATCATACGTTCCAGTGATTTGTCGAATATATATATATATATATATATATGTCTGGCATTGCCAGACGTATAAGTTCGGTCTCTCTATCCGTCTCCTGCAGCTCCTCTCATCCTGGGGAGCATGCATGTCTATCTAAATATTTAGCCGTCATATATATATATATATATATATATACATATATATATAGATAGATAGATAGATGGATAGATAGATAGATAAATAGATAGATAGATTTATATATATATATATATATATACTGTATATATATGTATATAAGTATATATATATATATATATATATATATACATATATATATATATATATATATATAATGTTTCAGTCTTTTAATTCAAATAGAGTTTCCTGAGAACTGTAAAGGAATGGAGGAAATAAGTTGGTAAAATAAAATGACACTTTGCAACCCAGGAAATATTACTATGAGATAGCGTCTAGTCTCAGTAAAAGATGATACGTTGAGTAAGAAAAATCTTAATGGTGATTGTACGGATAGCATTGATAATAAAGACAAACGTTATTGTTATGGTCTTACAATAAACGTAAAATATTTTGGAGGTACATGAGATAACAGAGGGATGGTAAGTGTGATGTTTAGACGAGAACAAATTGAAGTTAATGGCAACTGGAAGAACCATATGAAGATCGACTCTAAATAAAAGTTTGGCATTTTAAAACTACTTTCGCTTATCAAAATAATTAAAGAAATGTGTAACTCGATTTGAATACAATAATATAAATTTGTTAGGTACAAAAGGATTAGGAAAGGAAAAAAACCAATCGCTTTAATAATAAGGGCATATAGTTTCATCTGACCAATTATTTTATATTAAGAGAGAAAGAATATTATTATTATTACTAGCTAAGCTACAACCTTAGTTGGAAAAGCAAGACGGTATAAGCCCAAGGGCTCCAAGGGGGAAAGAATAGCCCAATGAGGAAAGGAAATAAGGAAATAGATAAACGATATGAGAAATGATGAGCAATCAAAATAAAATATTTTAAAAACAGTAAAAACATAAAAACAGATATTTCATATATAAATTATTAAAAGACCTATAATTGAATATGGAAACAAAAAGTCTCAAAATTAATAACTTTCTTAAGGATTGGCAAGAAACAAAGGAAAGTTTTTACGGGAATATTTTCTAAATTGAGAAAGAGGAAATTCTAAGCTAGTAGGAAACCTAAAAAAAAAAGGTATAAAAATAAAGATAACATGGAAGTGGTTTGATATAGTTACAAGAAGTAAAACTAGATGCTATGATATTAAAATAAGAGATTTGGTAAACAGAATAATAGATTAAATTGAAGCTATGAAAAGGTTGAACTAGACAAGTTCCGAAAAGAGAAAATTCTAGATGGGAAGAAAGTGGAAGTAAAGAGGAAGTTTCATCAGCAAATAGAGAAATACAGTCGAGAGCAATGCAGAATGGCATAAATGGAATTAATATTCCCAAAGACTAATGAATGTAGAAAGTGACACGATGAACTGAGTTATGGAGCAGGAAAGCACGTTGGTGCGAATATGCAGATTACATGGGATCAAAATTAGTTCCATAAAAGAAGTTTTAATTCTTTCACTATCCATTCACTGATAAAGGACAAAGCCAGAACGGCCTTATTGGTAACGTCTCTGCCTGGCGATCCCCAAACGGGGTTCGAGTCCCTCTCAAATTCGCTAGTTCTTTTAGTGTCTGCAATCTTACCATCCTTATAGGCTAAGGATGGTTGGGGGAGCCTATAGGTCGACCTGCTGAGTCATCAGCAGCCATTACCTGGTCCTGATATATGGTCAGTCTCTAGGGCATTGTCTTGCTTGCTAGGGCAATGTCACTGTCCATTGTCACTGCCATTCATGAGTGGTATTTAAACCTTGGGACATAATGGAGCATATGGGGCATAATCTGACAAGTCCAATACCGTAACTGGAACCTAGCCTATACCTATATATCAACTAAGTACGAACATTTTACGTGGATTCTTGTAGATTATGATATTACCACTTGGAACCATGAGGACAGTTATTAATACATTGATAAGCAACCCTTTAGGTTTAGCAAAAGAAAAAAAAATATCCTTAAATATTTCCTGAAGATACAACGAATGCAGACAGGAATTGTTGGACTTATTATAAAAAAAAAAAAAAAAATCTTAATATGTGAGATGAAATTGGGAGAACGCAGTGCAGGATCGAGGAGATATTCTAGAAAAGCCTACGTTACCCTCATAAGGATCCTATATAGCTTTTGAAATTTTTGGGTAGTGAAGAGGTTGTCTTTTACACTGTCACGTTGTTAATTCAATATCTTATCTCTGAAGGTTCTTTTAACTAAGTCTAATTTTTCATTGCATGAAAAAAAATTTTGGAGGAAACGTTTATGGAATGAACAATCAAAAAATTCATAATTTTCTGTACATGTGGCTAAGAGGGGTAAAAAAAAAGGTCTATAAAAATATTTGTGACAATTGAAGTAGATAAACACCTGAGCATTGTATGTGGAAAACAAGGGGTCGTCGGTCTAGATCACTAGAATACGAATATTGGAAAGAGAGAGAGAGAGAGAGAGAGAGAGAGAGAGAGAGAGAGAGAGAGAGAGAGAGAGAGAGAGAGAGAGAGAGAGTTATAAAACGCTTTATTTTGGGGGCGACGACATTAACATTGTCTTGCAAAACTCTACAGAAATAAAACCCACACACGATAAAAAAAACCCATTAAAATGTAAACCCAAACGCACACACATACGTCTAAGAATATATGTATACAAAAATATGCAAATATATATACATACATATATATATATATATATATATATATATATATATATATATATATAGAGAGAGAGAGAGAGAGAGAGAGAGAGAGAGAGAGAGAGAGAGAGAGAGAGAGAGAGAGAGAGAGAGAGTGCTTGGTGGAGAGTTTCCCCCAGTTTCAACCGCAATACCATAAATCTACGGTGCCTTACAACCAGTTTTCATTACGAGGTCTCGTCCCCTTTCCGTACTGAACCTCGGCATATAGGATTTAACAAAGATATAAATAACTCTTATGTAAAATGGAGAAGAAATATGCTATTAACATTCAAATGAATATATGACATATTAATATTTCCTAGCAAAATCGAGCAAAGAGTATCCAGGGACTTAATACGAATATGGACATTTTCATATAAATAAAAATGATTAGAAAATAATCATTTGGACTTATACCTTCTAAAATTCAAGAATTATCTTAAACATGCACAATGTATTTGCCATAATTAATTAAAAATCCGCATTTATACCTTAAAAATAATTATTTTGATTTCTAACTTCTGAAATTCCCAAAGTATTTTACACATGAACAATGTATTTGCCATCTAAATTCCGAGGCTTCTCTGTACGTGACTGAGATACATAAAGTAGCCAAAGACCTCACCAAGACAATATAAACGAGCGCATTGATTAGATGATTAACGCATTGAGTGTTTAGAGTGGCAATGGACTAATGGAAAAAAAAAATTGTTTGTAAATACAATGTTTTCTTGAGCCATCTATTTTGACAGATCCAGTCATAGTATTGTTTGACGGAAGAATTGAACTATAAACTAATTAAATCACATTATCTACATATCCTATTATTGTCAGATTGTAAAAGAACTTCACGAAATAGACGTAATAGGATGACAGTTGCAACTATGAAAATAAGAAAGTAAAAACATAGGAAAGGTTAATGGAGCAACAGAATTAATTTCTAAAGAAAAAGTGATTTAGTTGAACAGTTTTAATTATGCTAAAATACTGTATAATTAGAAATTATTTGAACGCTATTAAATCACGAGGACGAGATGTATAGAAAATTAATCCATGAGAGAGATAAATGTATTATACTGTTTTCTTCAAAAAAGACAGTACGTTGAAGACATATAAGCAATAAAACAAAGAGGGAATTCTATAGTTAGTTTAATAATGATAGAAATGTTACGAAATAAATTACACCCAAAGTGGGAGGAAGAGTAAAAATATTGTGATTAATAGTGTTATCCTAAACCTAATTCATTGGATATTATTTCAAAATAATTGTGAATTTTAAACCAAAATAGGGAGTAAAAGGGAGATAATAAATATCTAGTAACCATATGTTTAAAACTAAAAGGTGTCAGTTGTTAAGGAGTAAACGAGCGTGAAAGGAATGAATGGCTATAAAAAAAAAATGAGTACCAAGAGAAAAGATACTTGATGATGACGATCATACTTTATAAGGCAACTAATTATGTGGTGTCACTAAGGGGGAGAAGAATAAATATAGTTATGCCGTTTTTTGTCATAAGAATACATCAAACATGTTTGACGTAATTATGAATTCCAACAGAAAACAAAGACTGTAACCGGGTTTAATAAAGACTAAAAAGGTAAGCTTGTGTTCATTGTACTACACCGATGACCGAAATCGTATAAAAGAAAAAAAAATACGAAGGGTGATGATACTACAGGACACCATTTTACACAGAGAGGTAATGTGACGGAGCCGAGAGAGGGTTGTGAACTCAAAGGCAGGAAGCAATCGACTGAGTTATATTATTGTAGAACACTCTCCTTATATACAAAACCTCAAGCCAACAGGACATAACAAGTTCACAAGACAGACAATATTACAGAGGAAAAACCAGACATGAATTTTCATGTTCGTTTTAGTGCGAGGGAAGAGCGAAGATACAAGCATAATATATACAAAAGGAATTATGTACAATTGTGTGAAACACGGTTGGTACATGGCTCCCCCCCTAAAAATGACATACTGTACATGTTAAATAGGGCGCCCTGATCTAGAGAGGCGAACTGTAGGCGGGTCATCTGGCAGAAGATAAGGAGGTTTTAGACGATCAATGGAGACCCAGTCTTCTTTGCCCCGAATGTTTAGGAGGAATGCTTTCGGACTGCGTCGGATCACAAGGAAAGGGCCCGTGTAAGGGGACGTTAGTGGTGGCTTGCTGGTGTCGTTGCGCAGGAAGACGTGCGTTGCAGAGTGCAAGTCCGTTGGTATGTGATGCTTCGCTGGGGGCTTGTAAGTCTGGCGGCATGAAGTAAATTTTCCCACGACGTGACGTATGCGCTGGAGATCGTCGGAGGAGGTTGTAGAAGGAAAAAATTCGGCAGGGACGACCAACGGGTCGCCATACACCATTTCAGCTGCCGAGACGTCGAGGGCGTCTTTAGGAGTGGTCCTTAGTCCAAGGAGGACCCAGGGAAGCTGAGTAAACCAGTTGCAATCCTTGCAGCGGGACATCAAAGCTGCTTTGAGGGTGCGATGAAAACGTTCAACCATTCCATTGGCAGCGGGGTTGTAGGCCGTTGTCTGATGTAGGGTGATGCCCAGGAGATTCGCTAATGACGTCCACAATTGAGAGGTGAAAGTGGTTCCCCTGTCAGAAGTAATATGCTCAGGGATACCGAATCTTGAAATCCATCAAGAGAAGTACAGGCGCGGACCCAATCCTTAGCATCCTTAGAAATGCTGTGCCAAATGAACTTTGCCTTCAGCAGCTGTGCAGTAGAACGGCACGATGGATGTGAAAGGACGTGAATGAAATCAAACACCTGTCGGCGCATGGGAGCAGGAATCCAAGGTCGCGGTCTACCAGTACTGACGTCATAGAGGAGGGTGGTGTTGGAGTCTTCGAGGGGAAAGTCTTCCCAACGGAGGGACGTGCAGGATGTCCTACAAGCTTGATACTCTGGATCCTGTCGTTGGGCTTCAGCCACGGCGTTGTAATCCAATCCCAGTTGAACGGCAGCCAACGTGTTTCTTGACAGGGCATCGGCAACGGGATTCATTTTCCCAGGGACGTATTGGAGGGTGCAATTGTATTCAGCCACGGCGGAGAGATGTCGGCGTTGACGGGCGGACCAGGCGTCAGACTGTCGAATGAAGGCGTGCACCAGAGGCATGTGGTCTGTGCGAATGACGAAGGGCGTACCTTCTAAGAAATGGCGAAAGTGACGGACAGCCAAGTGCACCGCCAGCAATTCTCGATCGAAGGTAGAATAACCCGATTCTGCCTTGGACAGTTTTCTGCTGAAGAAGGCCAATGGGCGGGGCGAGCCTTTGACCACCTGCTCGAGTACTGCACCAATAGCGACGTCGCTGGCATCGGTGGAGAGAAGGAGAGGGGCGTGTGGGATAGGAAAAGTGAGAGCCGCAGCAGTTGATAGGGCCTTCTTTGCATTGCAGAAGGCTGCTTCTTGAAGGGGACCCCACTTCAGGTCCTTCGGCTTGCCCTTGAGGGAGGCGTAGAGGGGAGCAAGAGTGGCGGCAATGGCTGGCAGAAAACGGTGATAATAGTTGATCATGCCCAAGAATTCCTGCAGAGCTTTGACGGTCGAGGGCACGGGGAAGTTCTGAACGGCTGCTACCTTCTCAGGGAGGGGGTGAACACCTTCAGGAGTGATGCGGTGCCCTAAAAACGATACTTCGTTGGCGCCAAAGGTACACTTGTCGTACCGGACTACAAGGCCGTTTTGTTGCAGGCGGTCGAGCACGATGTGCAGGTGACGGAGGTGTTCCTCTTTTGAGGAGGAGAACACAAGTATGTCGTCCACATAACATACACAGAAATGGAGGTCCCCTAAGATGCCGTCCATGAGACGTTGAAACGTGGCCCCAGCATTACGAAGGCCAAAACAGGAGTAATTGAAGGTGTATGTACCAAACGGAGTGGTGATGGCAGTCTTAGGGATGTCTTCTGGGTTCATAGGCACCTGATAATACCCCTCTAGGAGATCGAGCGTAGAGAAAACCTTTGCTTTGTGCAGGTAGGAGGTCACGTCGGCAATGTTTGGGAGGGGGTAGTGATCCGGTTCTGTTTGCATGTTCAGGCGCCTGTAATCCCCGCACGGACGGAGGGAGCCGTCTCTCTTCAGAACGATGTGTAAGGGTGACGACCATGGGCTGGAGGCCTTTTGGCAAAGGCCCATTTCCTCCATTTCGGCGAACGTCTGTTTGGCGGCTGCCAATCGTTCCGGTGCCAGACGTCTGAATTTTGCGAAGACTGGGGGTCCCGTCGTCTTGATATGGTGATAAATACCGTGCTTGGCAGGAACCGTGGGCGTTTGGCGAAGTTCTGGACGGAAAACTTCCGGGTACGACGTGAGGAGGTGGGCGTAGGCATCCGTGGGTGCGCTAATGTGGAGAGCGAGGTTAGAGGGGGCGGGTTGAAGATGTGTCGACAAGTACGAGTCTGCGTTGACCAATCGTCGGTGGGCAACATCGACCAGAAGGTGGAAATGAGAGAGGAAATCCGCACCGAGGATTGGCATGGTGACGTCAGCAACGAGAAACTTCCAATTGAATTTACCGTTTCCGAATGATAATGTGAGGTTCTCGTAACCGTAGGTGGGTATCGCAGATCCGTTGGCCGCTACCAAGAGACGTCGGCAGATGTAGACAGACTACGTCGTGTCTTGAAGAGTTTCCTTGGCAAAAGAGAACGACAAGCACCCGTGTCTACCAAAAATTGCACGCCCGTTCCTGCATCCAGTAAAAAGAAAAGATTAGAAACACGGAAGGCCACCGCCACGAGCGATGGCCTACTTACACATTTTTTGCCCACTGACAATCCTCGGCACATTTCTTCTCAGTTGCCCCGAATCTGAAGTGGTAGTAGCAAAACTACGGCGGATGGGAGGTAGTAAGTGGCTGTAGAAGTCGTTTGTTGGGGCGCGAGCGATTGGTGGGTGGTGGGCGGCTTTGTCGCCGCTTCGGCACGTCACGGTGTGGGCGTGTATGTCCTACGGCATTCATGTCAGCTTCATTTGACGTTGAATAGGCATCCTCTTCGTCAGGGGTGGATACGTTGATGGAGGTCTTGAAGTGGCTGTCCATAAGGGCGTCGGCT
>NC_090746.1:83359377-83369377 GCF_036898095.1 Palaemon carinicauda
AAAAAAATCCACATCTATCATTAGGCAAGTCATATTCTTTATAAATACAACAATGTGGCAACCCGTGAAAAGATTGAACTTAGAATACTCTTATAAATGTTGTCTTTCCTCACTGCGCTATTTTTCCCTTTTGGAGCCCTGGGGCTTATAACATCTTGCTCTTCCAACTAGGGTTGTAGCACAGCTTGTAATAATAATAATAATAATAATAATAATAATAATAATAATAATCTGTCGGAAAAAATCGTTCATCTTGTTCATCCGAATGATCTTGACAGTCACATTCTTAAACTGTCTTTACATTATTACATGAATTAACATAATATTGTCTTCCCTGGTAAAATAGAATTAAGCGAGGATAAAACTAAAAAGAAACATACATAAACTACCAGAATCTACAAAACAACTTCATCATCATGAATATCACTCTATGTTTTATTGTATAAAACACAAGTTATCTACTCTAATAACATACCATCGTTATCGATTGAAACATTCAAAGTTGATAGATGTTTCTTAACTGTAGCGTGAATAATCCCGTCGACCGTGTACATTGATCTGACTCACCAACCCAATCTGAGAATTGCATACCTTACCACATGTGGGACACGTGAAATGATTATTCGGGGTTGCAGTAACTTCTTTTCTCTGGCTTGTAAACTGTTAAAAAAGATTTTAATCAGAAAATCTCCGTAAAAATATACTGTTCCCAGCCGTATTTCAGGAAATACAGGCGACCGTAATTTTTAGCTTATATTGTTACTCTCTTTTACAGGTTGGTGACCGTAATATCACTCCTTACCGTCAATATATCTGTTTTTAAAACGGCAAATGCCTGTCAACATTCATTCCAGGATTTTAACCGTTTTGTAGGGAAAATCTTTAACAAAGTAGTTGATGCCTTTTCAAGATGAGATATTTCACGCGGTACCTTGCTCCAAGGCAGTGACCCCCGTTGTTAGCACTCATTCTCAAGGCCATATGGTCAATATCAAGGATTTCTTGATCAACCGGTGGAATTTCACATTTCTTCAAGTCTGTCTTGACTTGCTATCTGTATCTGTTTTTAGGGCCACCATGTCTCAAGAGGCCAATTTTTAGTCATCCGTATAAAGGCATGCAGATCACGTGACCAAGCACTTGCGACCCTTTCTATTTAATCCAGTACATTTTCGCCGATCTCAGTAGCTGGTGAAACCATGCTACCGATGATAGGCCGATGTGGTAACGTCTTTGACTGGTTAACACCAAACTGGGGTTCGAGTCCCGCTCAAACTCGTTAGTTTCTTTGGTCACTGCAACCTTACCGTCCTTGTGAGCAAAGGTTGGAGGGCTTGGGAAAGCCTATAGGTCTATCTGTTAAGTCATCAGAAGACACTGCCTGGCCCTACTTGGTCTTAGCTTGGGTGGAGAGGGGGGCTTGGGTGCTGTGCATACGTATATAAGGTCAGTCTCTAGGGCATTGTCCTGTTCCATAAGGTAATGTCACTGTCCCTTGCCTCTGTCATTCATGAGGGGCCTTTAAACCTTTAAACTGCAGGTGTGCATCGTCAATATTGACGATAGGCATATTTTGATTTGGTTTAGTTTGTTGAACTATAAATTGTAATTCTTTGGAAATCAAGTGTCTTATATATTGACAATAGGATGCTTAAGATGTGTAAATAAAAATGACAGAGACATATTGCAGGTCAGCCTATTGTCCAACAGATGTTTTTGTATGGTTGTGCAACTGTCTGAGGTTCAACAAGCTACCATACATCAGGTATTCTATTTGGAGTCTTAAGGACACGCCTTCTTTTTTTTTTTCCTGAATTTCAAATATATATAGTTAAGTATTGTCAATTGAATTCCCTGTATGAGAGAGAAAATATATTTATTTTGTTCGGATCTTAGAGTTTGCATAACCAAAATTCTTTTGAATAAGTTTGATAATATCTCAAGATTCGTAGGCATCTCTTAACTCTCAGCAGGCCCTTCTATAGCAAGTCAGGAAAACAAATAGACACATCTTAAATGTTTTACCTTTGGTATTATGAGGAAAACTCCTACAAAAATTAATTTCGTCTTTTTTTTTAAAAAATGAGTATTTTACTCAGGGCTAATTTCTTCTTTTTTCCACTGTACTGTCCTTTTGTTAAGACTCAAAAAATATACGTCTCCTATTATAAACGTGATCTTTAAATTTTCTAGATAATCTCAAAATATATTGATATAACAAGTTTAGCGTTTATTCCACAGATTGCAACGTTTATTACATGACTCAATTCTTCAAACATTTTCCAAAACTAATGAGGACTAGAGACGTTATGTAATTTCTGGGAGCTTTTTTCTTTTTAGCAAATAATCTATTTCCACCGTCAAAGAAGGAACAAAATACTTTTGAAACTGATGCAAATTACATGAAATAGGGCTAAACTAAAATAGGCTTTGAACTCATTTTAATCATTCTAAATCATGCACATAATACCAGTGGCAAATTAAATACAAATTTCCTATTAAACATAACTGATATGAGTGCTTTTTTATTGTTCAAAACTTATCACCCCTATGGGCTTAAGTGATAAGGGCAAAATGGCCTTTCCCATTTATTACGTTGTCTGACATAAATGTTTAAGTGACTGTGTTCACAAAGTTGAATTTATTACAATGAATCCTGGAATCTACTCAGGAAGCTTTGTTGTAAAGCGTATTTAATTCCATTTTTAAGATGGCGACGCACAGCAATGCTACCTGTTAGCATAATGGTTAAAGTAAAAAGTTATGGATTCAAAGATTAATCTCTCTCTCTCTCTCTCTCTCTCTCTCTCTCTCTCTCTCTCTCTCTCTCTCTCTCTCTCTCATTAAATAATACTCAACCTCCCAACAATTACATGAAATATTGAACACACGCACACTCACACACACATTTTCGAGTCCCGTTCACCAGTATTCACAAGTCATGTTAACCTATACAGAGATACTTCCTTAATAAAATGGGGCCATTAATAAGCTAAAGGGAGACCGTATACTTGATAAATTCTATCAAAGATATGCTCATTTTTTTCATTTGTACATTAGTTAGTCATATCTTCCGTTACAAATAGCAATGCTTTCAGTAGACAAGTAAACCCAGTTAAAATTATATACATTGGCAAAAAGCGCTTATAAATACACATAGAAAAAAATCATATTGAAAATATCACTACATGGCTTTTTTGAAATATTGCTGCTCAATTAATATGGGAAAAAATTGACGCGCTGTATATTCGAACAATTTATGAAAAACGAGTAGGGAAAAGAATAAATGAAATTATTATCAATTTTAAAAAGCTAACTTTTCTCTTGATAATATTTGTTTTGCAGTTCCTTTAACATATCACGAAAATAAGTGATACTTGGAATTCGTCATCATATGCGTGTTCTCTTTTTAAATGTGGCTTCTTTATCATCATCATCATCATCATTAGCGTGAGTGTTATCATCCTTTTCTCTCTCCTCCTGTTTCGTCTTATAGAGACTAAAACAGGTACACTGTTCTCTAGTGTCCCAAGAGAGAAGCTTTGCTCATGAATAGACATCCTTGTTGAAAAACTGCGATGTAATGGGGGCCTTATCTAAAATAAAAAGGAAGGATGAAAAAGAGTGAGGTTGAAAAAAGACAGACGAAAACAGAGAGAGAGAGAGAGAGAGAGAGAGAGAGAGAGAGAGAGAGAGAGAGAGAGAGAGAGAGAGAGAGAGAGAGATGTTCATGTTCACATCCCTCTCATCCATCGGAGGTGATCCAAATCGTGGCGATAATGGTGCTAAAGATCCCCCATATTTCATCATTTGCAAATTTCCTCCATTATCATAATAATAAAAGATTGAACCGTTCGTCATTCATTGAGTAAACTGCGTCTAACTGATGTCCTAAGGAGAGTGCTTCCTTCTTACCTTACGTAAAACTATGATCCAGGGTAATCTGCATCTGAGTTTTATGGTGTCTAATGGAATGAATATTATCAGCAGGAAATTCTCTCTCTCTCTCTCTCTCTCTCTCTCTCTCTCTCTCTCTCTCTTTCATAAACTATTTAAGAAGGCTAAATACATTAAACTAAACTAAGGAGATAACGTGAATAATTAGAATTAGAAATAAAAACAGGCTTCTAAAATAAATTGGTACAATTATTATGTACGATAAAATTCTATAAAAACCGTAACCTAGATTCCCAACCCTGATATCTAGTGGCACGCATTCCTGATCTTCAGGTTTAATGACCCTAGTAGGTTTGAGGCCAGATATCTTAAGCTTAGTTAATCATCTTTAAGTTCATACAAACACAGGCGGGTATACTATGCCACCTTCGACCAATGTGTTTATTTGTTCATTTACCTTCTATACAAAATTTTTATCAACAGAATACGACGTAAACGAAATATAAGCCCAACATACCATGAGTTCTAAATACGTACATAAGGCATAACTCATTATATTTGTAAATATCCGCACATATAGCATATTCTGATATTATCGTACAAGCTGAAATATTTTCTTTTTCTAACCTTACTGAAAAGAAAAGGAGATTCTATTGATATCATCACCCGTGATTAAACATCAATCACTGTCCCTAGTCTCTTCCAACGTATCTTAAAAGGGAATGTCATTCCCAAATGAAAAAATAGTGACTTAATATTTTCTATTACTGACATTAAGATATGTTAAATTATGTAAAAACGTAATAGTGCCAATGGCAAATAAACTTGGAGAGCTGATTTAAAGCAAATTAAGAAAAAGAAATCTTTTCTTCATCCCCAACCTCAAACTTGGGTTTTTTAATTCATAGCTTAATTCTGCTATTGGAAAAGAGAACACTTCAAAGTACCAAATTGTAGATATTAAATAAGATTAAGCTTTTACGTACACATTTCTAAGCGTAAGTCACGAGAAGATAATATTATTTTAAACAAACCTACCAAATAATTTTGTTTCTTTTTAAACTCAACGAAACCCACACCTACATTTCTATTATTAAAAACGAATTTACATTGATGTCAATTATACGTGAATAGATGGTCCTTATAGTACTGTATATTTTGCGGAATTACGGAATGTTATCATGAAAATCAATATCAATAAAGAAGGTAATAAAAGAAAACATTCATAAACAAATAAAGCATCAAATATTGATAAATAAATAAAACATCAAATATTGAAAAAAATAAATAAAACATCAAATATTGATAAATAAATACAGCATCATACAATGATAATCAAATAAGTACAAAATACTGATGGACCATATAGACTAAAATAGTCTACTTGCAAAAAGCAATAAAAAAAGAAAAGAAAATTAACATATAAAGAAACGATTGCAATCGTTCGTTGCGAAAACTACAAACAAGCATACCATCCACCCATAAACTTCCACCCACCACAGCTATTCCGCCAATCCCTCAGAAAGGAGCCTCACAAAATCATATCTAGAAGCAATACCAAAAATCGCATCAGGGGCGAAAAAAAAAGGCCAAGAATCGCCAAACACGTCCATGCATCCGCGCACCGTTCTGCATCCCTTTTCTAAGACGGATGGCTCCCGAAATGGAATGACGAGGAGGAGGGGGGAGGGGGGGGGGGGGGGGCTGGAAGCTGTGACGGAGGTGGCGGCGGTCGCTCTTCCATACAGTCTCTCTGGCCTCCATAGTTTGGCACCATCTCGCTGATGGCTATAGACGACCTTTCAGACCATTAGAAACAGGGACGGGCGGGGGCCAATGGCGCTTTTTATTAGGCACGTCCACAAACGCTCGCCGTAAATCTCTGGGACGCATCGATACCCCGCAATGGTCCTAAGGAGAAGAAGACAGAGGAAAAAAAAAAGATGGGAAAGAAGGAGGAAGAATGGGCAGGCTGAGAGAAGGGGAGAAGAAGAAGAAGAAGAAAGGGATTCTTTAGTTACCCTCGCTTCACCAGTAAACTTGTAAGGAGGTGCCGACGCATAGGGAGATGAAATCATGCACACACACATACACATAACGCCGAGTGACCTACGAGATAATGGACCACACCAACTTGAGAAGGAAGAGGAAGGGAGGGAAGGGACTTCCAAAAAGGATGACTAGATTAAATGGGGGCAAGAGCTTTTCAATGCTGATGGATACGGATAACTTTTGGAGGTAACAGGACGAAATAAATACATGAGACATGGCCATGGTCATAGGGAGAGAGAGAGAGAGAGAGAGAGAGAGAGAGAGAGAGAGAGAGAGAGAGATTTTAAAAAACTATTATCATTATCATTATCATAAATATAATTAGAAATATTATTATTTTTATTATTATTATTATTATTATTATTATTGTTATTATTATTATTATTATTATTATTATTATTATAAAAATTTTATTTATTATCCGTAGAATGCACCCGCGTGCATGGCCATGGTCAGAGAGAGAGAGAGAGAGAGAGAGAGAGAGAGAGAGAGGGGTTTTAAAAACCTATTATCATTATCATTATCATAAATATAATTAGAAATATTATTATCGTTATTATTATTATTATTATTATTATTATTATTATTATCATTATCATTATTATTACTATTATTATTATTATTATTATTATTGTTATTGTTATTATTATTATCATTATCATCATTATTATTATTATTATTATTATTATTATTATTATTATTATTATTATTATAAAATTTTTAATTATTATCCGTAGAATGCACCCGCGTGCAAGGGTGAAACAGAAAGTACCCATTATATTTTCTTGGCATCGTATCTATCCATTTCATACTTCTAAGAAAGACTAATCCCAACGGATTGAAAGGGTATATACTCAAGCAAAGGCTGAATTTGGTGACCTTTCACTGAATAAGCAATTCATGAAAAAGGCAGCAGATTTTTACTACGATGCATTTTTTTTACTTAAATCCGTTCCCTACAAAAAGTCAACAGATATTCCAGAATCACACAAACCTGGATAAGAAGTAAAAATTACGAAGGCACTAAAACTTTAGAATTTATTATATATATATATATATATATATATATACATATATATATATATATATATATAAAACGTCAAATGAGTACGATCTTATTCATCAGAATCATGAGTGCAAACACGTTATATAAACGTATATATATATATATATATATATATTCCTGTAATAATAAGATATTAGGACATAGTATCGATGTAAATTTGTAACTTTTGAAAAAAAACGAGAGTAATGATCTACAAATTTTTATGTCGTATGAAATTCTGTTCTATATATATATCTATATATATATATATATATATATATATATATACATGCATACACACACACACACACACACATATATATATATATATATATATATATATATATATATATATATATATATATATATATATATATATATATAAATCGAGTATATATGGGTGTGTTTATGCTAGCACCAAATCAGACGGAGGAAAAGAGAGACTGTTTTCGTTTGTTTTTTGAATGAAGGAGAAGCAGGAAGGCAATTCGCCAGCTTTCAGATGAAAGGCGAGAAATCCTCTGCTCTGATAACCCAGATCCTAGGCACTTTCGAATACCCTTTGATCGAAAATTAAATAACTCTTGTCGAAGTGAAGCTTTATAAAAGAAAGTCCGTAATCAGTCCCAAAGTTAACATTGCTGTATCAACTTGTAACAAATTATGTTTAGTGGTCTCAAGTTCTTTCATTCAAAGCCTCCCAGCTAGTGCAGTTGTAACGTGTTTGCCTACCATTCGCATGACAGCAGATCGGTCCCCGCCCGGGACCGTGAGTTTAAGATGCTTACTGGGGAGGCGGAGGCCACTGCTGTATTTGGACATTACGTTAAGGGGGGGGGGGGGGGGGGCGCCTTGTCCGGCTGACGTTCTGGTGAATATCTATTCAAATGGAATTGGAACTGAAAGCAGACACCTTTAACCTTTAAAGCTTCATAATTCTAAACACTTCACTTTTTATATGTAGGTGCTTCATGTTTTTATTCAACCTTTAATAAAACTCAAAAGAAAATCTCATCTATTAAATATTGAGAGAGAGAGAGAGAGAGAGAGAGAGAGAGAGAGAGAGAGAGAGAGAGAGAGAGAGAGAGAGAGAGAGAGAGAGAGAGAGATTGTTAAAATCCTGAGGAATGACTCAAAAATGGAATGGGAAACGACGAAAACGTCTTGAGATCAAACACGGGCACAAAACTTTGAGTTTTGATCAGCATGGTCAGGTTATTCTTCATGTAGCTGCCCATATTTAAAGAAAAACTTGAGACTATTTGATACAAATAAAACTATCTTTTTAATAGCCATAGAACTTCTATTTGCAGGGCAAGGGTACACTCTAAATGAACTGAAGAAAACAAAACATATTAGCGACTGTTAACAGAATGCTTAGGTACGACATTCACAATCACGTCTTTTCGAAGTGTTTCCATTCTAAAAATTGAAATTGAAATTAGCAACAATTATACCATGCACTGTACTATGTTTTCAGGTCTATCATCATATATAATTTATCATTATTATTACAAGGTAATCTACAACCTTAGATGGAAAAACAGGATGTTTTAAGCCCAAGGTTTCCAACAGGGAAAATAGGTAAGTGTGGAAAGGAAATAAACAAACAGATAGAATAGTGTGCCTGAGTATACCCTCAAAAAAGAGAAACCTAACAGAAATCAGTGGAAGACCATAGTAAAGAGGGTAGGGCATTACCCAAAAATAGAGAATAATAGTTAGAGTTTGGTGAGTACTCCTAGATGAGCTGCTTACCATAGCCAAAGAGTCTCTTCTACCCTTACCAAGTGGAAATAAGTCACTGAACAACTACAGTGCAGGAGCTAATCACTTCAGTGAAGAAGAATTTTTTTTGTTATATTAGTGTTACCAGGTGTATAAGGAAAGAAGAGAATATGTAAAATGTAGATCAGAATATTTGGTGTAAGAGTAGGCAAAGGAAAAAATGAGCCGTAATCAGAAAAAGGGATCAAATGTAGTACTATCCGGCCAGACAAATGATTTCCCATAAAACTCTCTCCTATCATAACTTTACGTTTAACTAATATCACCGTGACGTAAATGACAGATATTATTTTTTTTTAAATACGATTGTTAGCAATAAAATCTTCTTAAAAAGTAAATTACATCATTTGGAACTTATGAACAGTAACAAACATGGATACTGAGTCGAGCAAAGAAATTGCCAAACAATTAAAGTGGTTTGAAAACAAAGACATTACCTAAGGAATTATTCAAGCATCTTGACTCTGACGGCATCGTGGCATCTCATCAATAAACTAATTAGAAGAGAATTCAATCTCATCTCAAAGGTTTAATTACGACGGGAAAATATAGCACAAACCTCCGCTCGGATGAAACGACCGGCAATGAATCATTTCTGCCACCGAAAGCTTTGTAACAATCTGAAGATCTGACAGATTCTAATATAAACAAGGTAACAATTATATTCAATAGCTGGAAGAACTTTGCAAAGATAATCTATGAAAATAGTGAATATACTTTATTTGTAATCAAATAGGTGTTATTCGACAAAGTAAAAGGAAAAAATGCTTGAGAAAATCGAATATATAGCAAGATGAAACATTTCGAACTGCAGCTGAACATGGATAATTATTATTATTATTACTATTATTATTATTATCATTATCATTATTATTATTATTATTATTATTATTATTATTATTATTTCTATTACTTGCTAAGCTACAACCCTAGTTGGAAAAGCAGGATGTTATAGGCCAAGTGGCTCCAACAAGGAAAACAGCCTTGTGAGGAAAGGAAAAATATTTTTTTAAGAAGGGTAACAACATTAAAATAAATATCTCCCATATAAACTATAAAAACTTTAAAAAAACAAGTGGAAGAGAAAGAAGACAGAGAAGCGTGCCCGAGTGTACCATCAAGCAAGAGAACTTTAACCCAAGACAGTGGAAGACCATGGTACAGCGGCCATTGAGCTACCTATGAGGCCCATAGAAGGGCAACGTATGAAAAACTAGG
>NC_090746.1:83374377-83376877 GCF_036898095.1 Palaemon carinicauda
AACCCGGCAATGTAAATAGAACCAAGTACAAGAATATCATCATTTCATGACATTGTTCACAAAAGACCTCTGGTAAGACCCCAGCATAATCAACCAGTTAGCATTTACATATGAATGAAAGCAAAGCGACGCAATAAAACTATAATCTCAAGTTTCAGACTTTTATTTTTTAATCTATTATAATTCACGCCCAATATAGCGTCGTAGTAGTGAGATAATTATGGGTTAATAAGTCCAGTAATATAGTTAGAAGCGAACCGAACATTAATCAACATTAGGAGGAAAACATCACGTATTGGATAGAAAAAAGAAAAAGAAAAAAAAAAAGAAAAAAAAAGTTTAATGGCTTTGAGAAAAATTTACCCGTGTCAGACACGTCAACCCCCCCCCCCCCAAACGTGAACCTTCATGAGAACATAACCGTTGCTCTATATTTTTTTGTATGGCAGCATTACCCGTTTATAATAGTAAAGGAGTATGAACCTGAACTTTCTGAAATCAGGTGAGGTTGAATTTGACCATTCAAAGTCACAGAAGGTCAATGATTATTATGTCATTTGAAAGCCCGTGTGTGGTTTTCTAGTTAATAAAATTGACGAAGTGTGTATCTGAACCTCTTTCAGAGTTTTGACTCTGAAGTTTGGGGACCTTAAAAATTAGACCCCCTTCAACTCTGAACATACCGATCTTCAGAGCAACATATTTTCTATTATTTGATATATGGAACATGAAGATTTGGGTCTTTGCTTCAAGTAAAAATCGATTTTGACATTTCGGGTTACTGTGACCTTGACCATGACCCTATGAAGTCCCAATTCTAATGGGGCGTATTGTGTCACTGTCGTAGTTTTTCCGCAAAGTTGCTAACAATGAAATAAACACACAGACAAAGAAATCTACCGAAAAAATACACCTCGCCCACCTAAGAGTGTTCAGGGTAAAAGTCTAAATAGATAATTTTAAATTATCGTGGCATAGGAAATGAACGTTATCAGCTTGTTCTTAAAAATCATGATATTCCTAGTTATCTCGATTGTTAAAATTAATTTTAATCAAAACACAATTAATATTTTTTTCTTGACGACTCTTGGTGAACAGAAGGACTGAGAATTTACATCAATATAAGAGAAACTTATATAATGTCTGAAAAAACCATAAGAGCAATAATGACAAGGAAAATCATCTTCATTAAGAGTCAAGCATTCTGAGTGAAAAGCAATCAAAAGTATTTATAACAACGATATCAAATTAACCAGCTCTCTCTCTCTCTCTCTCTCTCTCTCTCTCTCTCTCTCTCTCTCTCTCTCTCTCTCTCTCTCTCTCTCTCTCTCACCGCTGTTACAGAGAGATAGCATTCCAGGAAGTTTGGTCTAAAAACTGTTCTCAGGATCCCCGAAGATTCCGTGTCATTCAAAAATCGATGCACTGGAAAGATACAGCAGTTCTGGAACTACATTTCTCATTATCAGAATTAAACCACTCAGTCTGATTGTAGCAATGAATTAGTCCTATCACATACATACTTCAATTTCTAATTAAAGTTTTACAAGAACATCGAGAATCTGCATTAATTTTCTACATAAGTTTTAGTATTTCTTTTCATATATTTAAAAGACTTGCATGCTTTTTTTAATTCAAGCAAACGTGTTCAAGGGAAAGTTATGGATCATGTGTCTTAGGGATGTTTCCTTCCTTCCAAATGTACTATTCCGTTAATATATAACTGACTTAATAGAGGTTTTTATAATGCATAAGCAAAGGTAAAAAATCTCTCTGCTATCAAAAATGAATTTCCCAGCTACCAAAAAACCATAAATATTAAATCAATTTCAACATGAAAAGGAAACCTTAATTTTCATTATTCATCCATAAAAAACATCTATATTGCTTCAGATTTACCCTCAACTAAATATTTTGGTCTATAACCAAGGTCCAGAAAATTAACTAATTTCTGAGTGTTATAGCAATTTACTATAGCATATATATATATATATATATATATATATATATATATATATATATGTATATATATAGATATATATATACATACATACATACATACATATATATATATATATATATATATATATATATATATACACACACATATATGTATATATATGTATATATGTATATATATGTATATATATATGTATATATATATATATATATATATATATATATACACACACACAAACACGTGTATCTATTCAGCATCAGAAAAGGATATACATCTACACACACACACACAAACACGTGTATCTATTCAGCATCAGAAAAGGATATACATCTCTACCTTTACCAGGTATATAATAAAATTTTCCTATAAATAATGGGACATAACTATCATCCGTTATTAATGTATAATCAAGAATATTAAATTGACTCATGTTGTCTCATCCCCAAAAATATAAACTCACTTAATTTACTGCAAAACAAAATCCCGTAATATGGAAAATTCTCTTTTATAAGAGAAATCTTATAAAATCGAATCTACACA
>NC_090746.1:83381877-83399259 GCF_036898095.1 Palaemon carinicauda
AATTAGTTTGAACAGTAAAGTTCAATGTTGACATAAATGACACAGAAAACTTAAAAAATACTCGAATCTTATACATCTCTAGATACAATATCAACAAGATCAAGGAGATACAATAATAATAATAATAATAATAATAATAATAATAATAATAATAATAATAATAATAATAATAATAATAATAAAACTCTATTGAAACTATATTCATCATGTGTACTAGGAAGATTCGATATAAATTAGTTGGAAAAAATAACAATATAAGATTAAAAATTGGCAGCAATTATGATACACAAATGTCGACCATTAAGAAATTTAAAAGGTAAAAATTATAAATGAAGATTTTACATACGGAATGAGACATTTCTTCAACATAAATTTCCCAGGTTGAATTATTCCCGTGACAAAGAATTTTAATTCTGAGAGAACTATTACATTTTTAGTACTACAAACATATACAATACATACAGTATATAAATGCAAACTGGGTATATATATATATATATATATATATATATATATATATATATATATATATATATATATATATATATATATATACATATAAGTTAGAAATTTCAAAGAAAAAGACGAAAATATTTAATTCTTGTTCACTAAAGAAATTTGCAAAATTCATAAGCATATTAATCAATTTCGATACAATAATAATACTGGAGGAAGGAAATATAAGAAATTTGGAAACATTATCCACATTGCAAAGATGTAAAAGTAGTACGATGATCACTGTTAACTGCACTAATGCCAATTGAAAAATCTTTTTATAGCTTTAAACCAACGTCGACATTTCTTCAGGGTATATACGTACCTTAGCAATACGAATGTCAAGATTGACAAGAAACTGTAAAGCTCTTTGAAAAACAACTTCATATGAGTTGCTATATAGTGAAGGGACATAATTGATTTATTATAGGCACGACCATGAACGAGGTTAAGTCAAGTCTGAAGCACCCCACCTGTACTTCATCTTTATGAATTTTACAATTATTGAAAGTGATACCTGATTCTTTTATAAGAAGAGCCATGCAGTGCCCAATTAAAGCTAAACTTACTAAATGCGAGATGATAAACACCAATGCATCCTATACAGCATAACTCTTAAACTTGAAAGACAATCACTTTGAAATCTCGACTCCCGATTGTGAAATTATGATGTTTTCAATATGCTAACACAATGTATTACAGGTTTTAAAATTTGAATTATGATTTGCAAAACTATGATATTCCCTACCGCCAGATTAGTCGTGTGATATCTTCACAATGCATATTTTTTTTTTTCTAAAGATTTGACATTTTAAGTAATAAATGCGTGAAAAACTAATGACCTCAAGTTAGCCATGAAACTTACGAAACTATTTCGTTAAATCTGACACTACTGAAGGCATTATTGGAATAAAAAAATTCGTAAAATTTATCCTAAAAAAAAGTTGCTAAATACGGGATCCAGTAAACGTAAAATCAATGCAAGTTCACGAAACTATATTATGAAACATTTTCTTCTCCTGGTGTAACAACACTGAAATGAACCCTATTAACAAACTCCGGAGTTCATGGATTTTTTTTTTTTTTTTTTTTTTTGAAATAAGAGGTCCATAAATATAAGCTAGGTTATATATCGCTAAAACAAAGCTTTCATTTTGTTAACATCTGCAAACTTCCGGTGACAGGAAGGGAATCAACTGAAACCTTGGTATAAAACTATAGAATTACTTTCAAGAACAAATCAGTCCTTTGGAATCCTGTTAATAGTTGCAAATTGATATCACCATGGCCAGTAGAGAAGTTAAAATAACAACCGGTAGCTAAACTATTTTCTAAATAGAAGGAACATATAGAAATAAAGCGTACTTTATAACTCTCAGGTAAAGTTGGTACGAATTGAAAAAGAAAAAAATCTATATTGCATCTGATTTATAAAGCAACAAACAAGGAGTACATCAAATGGAGTAATGAGCTACAAATTACATAAAACAACAGGTACGGGAACGCGTCAATAGACTCATACATATTTCAGATAAAGAAGAAATAAATATGACAATGGTCCCCAAAAATGGGGACACTTTTTTACTACATTAGCGGCAGGATAAAGGTAGTCTATAAACAAGATAAAACTAGAGGCGTTAACGTGTTCCTCTAATCAACAGTAATAAAAAACTAGTATTAAAAGGTATACCGGGAAGGGACTCTCTCTCTCTCTCTCTCTCTCTCTCTCTCTCTCTCTCTCTCTCTCTCTCTCTCTCTCTCTCTCTCTCCTAAGGGAATGACATTCAATAAAACTAATAAAAATAAATTTTCATAACATGAATAAACATCTTGTAAAAATAGTAATGTCTGTGCAATATTACCCCTTGGAGAACGAGACGCCAGTTTTTATTCATTCAAAAGCAACTCAATTTCTTTAGCATGTCACTTTCAACTACACTCGTCTCTCGTTCTGCACCTCAATCAACAACCCAATCTTGGATAGCAAAAGTAAACTAAAAATTAACTATCTGAAAGGCGTGTCATGATGCCTCGCTCCAGTCTCTATGTTTTCCTCCATTGCCTTAGGAGTCAAAATTCCTCTTGAAGCATCCTCCTTCGACTCCCCTCAAGTCGCTGCGGCTAACCAGAGGCCCCTCTTGAGTGCCGACGAGCCTTCCAGAAGGAGGGGAGAACATGTGAAGGAAAGAACCGAGGAGCGAGGAGGACGCTGGGAAGTTGTGACTATGAATAAGCAGGCAAGTAACAATAACCCTTGAGGAGACTGAATATAGCAGGAGCAGCGTTGCAGTTACGCTGATTAATATGTGGAATATATTTTTTTTTTTCTGTAAGATATATTGATTATTCACTTCCAAATGAATTTAAAAAGTCTATTTGCAACCTAAAAACATGTTAATTAAAGAGTTTACAGTACACGTGTGCAGGTTTTAATATAATTTATTATTCTGATACTTTGACTTTGTTAGAATTTTAGGATATAAACCACTTTATTAAATTAGTCTACAAATCCCTTTCAGCTCTACCTAATTTACTTTAAATTTGTCGGAAAAAAACAGAACCAATCTGAAATTCAGAACCAATAAGAAAAATTAAAATCCTTGAAAATTAGAGTAATAAAATCCGTAATTCAATTTGAAGTTCTATATCCTTACAACAACAAAACATTAAATAGGTCAAATTAATTGCAGCCAGGTCAAATTATCAACAATGTTTGCTTTCCATTAATGTCAAACGGATGGCTCAGCTGCTCAATATCGTATACGACCATAGGATTGGTTGTTATTGATAAACGTAATTGTGTCTTTGCTCCTAATTATATAAACGCTATAGAGAATGGTGCATATCCTATAGGGAAAACTACTTTGGGTTACACCAATGAATTACTATTTCCACGGAATCTATAGATATAGAAAACAGTATATTTTTTTTAATATTATCGAGCGTAAGGAATATCATTGCTTGAAAGATTGGAAAATGATGCAATAAGAAGAATGGCAGGTGTAGTAAAGATTACAGAGGTGCCCAGAGTGCCATGGTGTGGGCACGTGTTGAGGATCGATGTTGGGGAGGAAGTGGGGAGGACGTGGGGAGGAACCTAAGGAGGAACCTGTTATAGGGAGAAGATCAAGAGGGAGGCAGAGGATTAGATGTCGAAATAAGGTGAAGGATGACATGGAGAAAAGAGGTTTGGTGGAAGAGGGTGCATTTGATAGAAGGCATTGGAGAGTGCGTATCAGGCGACCGACCCCTTAATGTAGAGATAGCTTTGGGGAAGAAGAAAAAGATAACGTAAGGATTATGGTCTATTCACATCCACAAGTTTTTCTTACGAGTTCTTTTCGGAACGGCAATTCGTTGTCAACCGCAAGCATTCGTAAATAACTACATAGTATCATAAATAACTATATACTGTAGTATCCGTAAATAAATAAATAGTATCCGTAAACAAATCATTACAGTCCGCAGACACTCTCAAGGATCCGTGAAAGGAGACCCCTTTTTTTTTTTACTTGTAAAAATATTACAATTGACCACGGGTTGGTTTTCCCATAAATAACTCGTAACAGTGCGTATCTTATACCACAAGCAACAACGCATATCCATCCATATACATATACATACATACATACATACACACACACACATATATATATATATATATATATATATATGTATGTATATATATATACATTATTTATATATATACATACATATATATACATATATATACATATATATATATGTGTGTATATGTATGTATGTATATATATACATTATTTATATATATACATATATATATATATATATATATATATATATATATATATATATATATATATATATATATAGCTCGCAGAAATCCGCAAATGACGTATAGCTGATGGACCTCGTCCTCTTCCCTCTATAATTGTTATATCAACAATTATAGAAATTGTTGACATAACAACAATGTGTTACTGTCATATGCCATGTTGTCTCACTGGATGTCAGTTGTCGAATGATGAAATATTACGATTTGCAGGATTTATATATTATTTAGCATAAAAATCCCAAAATTAGTAAATACCCGTAACTATGCGTAACGACATGTAAACAGGTCGTAACTAACACGTGCAAGATTCGATGAATAGTAGGATTCCGTAATATACTCGTAAAAATTCGTAAAAAGCTCGTAAAATGTCCATAAGTTTCTCGTAGTTATCCATGACAACTCATAAAAAATTGTAGAACTGCGCCTTTAATACATCGTAACAACTTGCTATAATTCGTAATAAACCTTAAATAGATCGTAATAACTCATAACAACTCTCAAAACTGGCCGTAAAAGTGGTCAAATCGTAAAGATCCATTTATTTGTGAGAGGACTCGTAAGAAAAATCCTAGTATATGAAAAGGTATTATTTAATCAAGAATATTTATAATTCACTGATGGATAATTGTATTTAACTGTTCCAGGATATGCCGTTGACACTGTTTTAGAACTATAATGTAGGGTTTACACCAATTACTAAATCTATGATTGATTTTGGTGATACGTTTAGCGATTTCTTTGTTTTCACAGAAATTTAATTCTGAAAAATTTGTAATTGTATGAATCATTTAGTCACTCCTCCCCATTTTGGACCAAGGGACCTAAAAAATGGTGATCTATGTCGTATTTCTATCTCCATATATTGTTAAGTATTAATTACGCGAACCCCTTTTGTCTTGGTAAATCAAAACTATATTTATTCTACGTGTCCACAGATGAAGATGTTAACAATTCCTTTCTAGAACACTTGGGAAGGAAGTTTTTTTTTTTCTTTTTTAAATCCTATGAAAGAAAGCATTTAAAAATCTACGAATTTTCTTGTTGCAATAGAATGATTTACTATTCCCACGAGTAGAAATTTTGATTAAAGGGTGATTTTCAAGATTTATCAGCAAGGATTTGACCTAAATGAAGCAAAATCTGCTGCATTCGTCCCTAAGATAGAGCCAAATGGTAGTATGAAAGTTGTCCTTTTTCTATAATTTTCAATTTATGAAGAGATCTGGGCATTTCTATAAGAGCAGCTTATCATCATATATGAAGGAATTGGAGTTGATGTTACAAGTCCTTTAAATTACTCAGTGAAAACAATAATTTCTTATTCAAGTAATCATTCATGTTATCCAATCTAAGTTTGTTAGTCTGGTTATTTAGCCCAAGCTAATTGTTGTTGTTTCATAAACAAAAAGTTTTGTGAATAGTAAATCTCCTAAAACCTTCTAGTTCTTTAATATTGTGAATTTTTAGTTGTCACACTGAAATGACGAAGGTTTGGGGGGGGGTTATGTGGCTTTGCAGGAACTCTTGCAAAATGTCTCATATAACCTTTGATTGATTAACTGATCTATTGATTTAGAGTTCTCTGCCATCCTGATATTGAAGGTCATTGACGCCGATATCGTTTGTTATAAATAAATAATAAAAGAATATTCAATTTTAAAGACTAAAAATTAAATATTCTATTTAAAACAATAAAAGCTAAGATGTCCTTATAACATTTAAATAGCTTTCAGAAGACCTGCTTCTGAAATAAATCTAAAAATACCCCTAACATAGTACAACACATCCTGCCCAAGAATCTTGGCAAGGATGAACCAGCAATCCTCACTTCGAGACTCAAGGTGCTAAAAATTGGGCATCTTTGAGCGTAGAAACTCTCTGACATACTTGGAAGGATTGTGGATAAATCTGTAGAAAACATTCATGACGTTTCTATAGTCTTCTCCCTTTTAAATGCTCGTTTTTAATTTCCGTATCAATTTAGCAAATTAAACACTTATAATCTTCTTATCAAATAATTTATTATGTGCTGCTAGAAAACTATTAGTAAAATATGAGCCGTATAATTCATGTCTGTAAGAAACATTGTGAAATCAAAGGAAGTTATTCAGATTCGGGTATAATAAACTTAAGAGTCAATTAATTTTACTTAAAAATTTTCTAAAAGCTGATCCACAAAAGTCTTCTTAAGCTATTTAATCGCACCTTTTCACCCCACTGACTTCCTATCCTATAATTGCATTAATCCTAATGACTTGACTAATTACTGAAAGATATCGTCTACAGACTATGATGAGGAAAAAGGCGATAGGATGAATATTCGCCGACTGACAGTCAGAATCTTTTGTTTCTAAGAATTATGATGAATAATCGCCTACCTTCTAGAATATATAAGAATGGCATGCTTGTCATCTTATGCTTAACTATGACAGAAGGTCGTATAATTATTAGTACTACAGCAATTTGGTAGAAATCTAAAAATTATTAGATAAATGAATGAAAATCTAATGACTATTAAGGAAATTATTAAATGAACCCTCTTATTCCTTAAGAAGATTCTACAGCGGCTGGAAAAACGATTAAAATCTTCAAATATGCCACTACCTGATGCAAGTAATTATACATATTCACTTCACTATAAAATAACACATTTGAAAATAAAACATATAAAAGCAAAGTAAAGAAAAAAAAAATCAGACCTGTGATTGCAGATCCGCTGGTTTACCTGTGTTGACATTGAGAGAAAATCTGCCATACCTGAAATGTGAAAAAAAAAAAAAAACGTAATTATCAGCCTGAAACGCACAAAAGTAAGGGAGGAAGAAATCTCTATGGTTACTACCTTACTTTTGGTATTTAGTTTCAGGACAGCATGACATGACTACATAATATGCCTAATTTTACGAGCTTTCATTCTTTTTCCCTATTTAACGAGATCCCAACACGAACATGCTCCGAGAGGAAAAATAAAATTATCTTCTTCGTTCAGGAAGATATCTTTTAGGCAGGTAATATTCATTAGAAAAAACTGGTCAATCTCCACCAATGGTAAAGTGTTTGAAAAGTGCTTGTTATTTCCAAATTTCGGTATAATTAGTATGATAAAAATAAATTCAAATCAATAATGCTATACTTACTATTAAACATACATAACGTTTCAAATTACAATATGTGAAAGAGCATAATTGAACTATTAAGTCATGTTTAATCAAATGGTTCTTACAGCACAACAAGTCTTCAAGGTAAAATATATTTCTTTATTGTTTTAGCTGATTCTCTATCTACCCTGCTCGAAAAATACAAATTATTATTATTATTATTATAATTATTATTAGCTAAGCTATAAACCTACTTGCATAAACAGGATGCTATATGGCCCAGGGCTCCAACAGAGAGAAATACCTCAGTGAGAAATGAAAAAAAGAGAAATAAGTAAACTATATGACAAGTAATGCATAATGAATATAACATATCTTAGGATCAGTAATAACGTTAGAATAAATCTCTTATATAAAAACGATGAAGAGATTTATGTCAGCCTGTTCAACCAATTCCGATTCAATTGCCTGATGAGGAAGATAATTCCACAATCTGGTCACAGCTGGAATAAATATTTTACAGTACTGTAAAGTGTTGAGCCTTTTGATGGAAATGCATGTCTCTTCGAATTCCCTGCATACCTTGTACTACGTACAGGATGGTACAGTCTGGGAAGATCTAAATATAAAGGATAGCCAGAATTAGGAACTGAGCATAGGGGATGATCAGAATTACGAAAAATCTTATGCAACATGCATAAAGAACTAATTGAACGACGGCGCCAGTAATTCATATCTAGTTCAGGAATAGGTTTCATGACATTGTAATACTATTACTATAGCATGGGTTGGTGAACTGTTTTCCAACATGAACTCATGTTCACAAGGGCATGATGTTTTCTAAGGAAGAATAAAGTTACTTAAACCGACTTTATATAATAAAATTTACTTTGCAGAATTCATCATCATCATCATCATCATCTCCTCCTACGCCTATTGACGCAAAGGGCCTCGGTTAGATTTCGCCAGTCGTCTCTGTCTTGAGCTTTTAATTCAATACTTCTCCAATCATCATCTCCTACTTTGCGCTTTATAGTCCTAAGCCATGTAGACCTGGGTCTTCCAATTCTTCTAGTGCCATGTAGAACCCAGTTAAACGTTTGGTGAACTAATCTCTCTTGGGGAGTGTGAACAGCATACCCAAACCATTTCCATCCACCCCTCATCATGACCTCATCCACATATGGTACTCGAGTAATCTCTCTTACAGTTTCATTTCTAATCTTGTCCTGCCATTTAACTCCCAATATCCTTCTGAGGGCTTTATTCTCAAATCTACTAAATCTATTCGAGATTGTTTCATTGTCATACCATGACTCATGTCCATAGAGTAACACCGATCTCACTAAACTGATATATAGTCTGATTTTTATATGAAATTTTAGGCGATTTGATTTCCAAATTTTAGTTAACCTAGCCATTGTCTGATATGCCTTTTTCAATCTTTCACTAAACTCTAATTCTAAAGACCCTGTAATGGAGATCATTGTTCCTAAATACTTAAATGATTCTACGTCATTAATCCTTTCTCCATCCAATGATATTTCATCTTCCATTGCATACTCCGTTCTCATCATCTCTTTCTTCTATTTATCTTCAGCCCCACCTCGTGTGATATTTCATGCATTCTAGTGAGCAAGCATTGCAAATCCTGTGGTGTTCTGCTAAGAAGGACAACATCATCAGCATACTCTAGGTCTGCTAAATTCCTATCACCAATCCAGTCCAATCCTTCTCCACCATCTCTGAATTAGTTAGTTGTATTTAATGGACAACCTACAGTTTTCATATGAATATATTTTCCAACAATAATAAAAAATATTATTCCCTTAGCACCTTTAATAAGTATCAACCATGATACTCCATATTTAGCTGAATCTTCCCTGTCACAAAACTGAACATTAGAGGAACCATGCAGAAGCTGAACAATCCAATTATTGAAGGTCGCATTCCAGACATTACTGGGACTGCAGAAGAGGCATACAACTTTCAGAAAACAAACACTAAAAAGCATCTTCACGTGATGGAACGCCGGAAACTATACCGCTACAACGGCCTGGCCAAGAAGAATGGCCAACAGAACTCTAATATTTATATGTTTTCCAAACTTTCTTTGGAATATTATACGGGCAACTCTGACGGAACAAAAGTAAACCGGCAAGGAAAGTTGGCCCATGGATAACAGTAAATACGACCAACGGCATACCACGCAAACGTCATAAAAAAAAGGACTTCTATAGACGTGGATATATTTTCTACAGCTGTTGTTCCTCTCTTTCATAACCAGAAAGTAATGGCAAATGTCAAGTTAGAGCACAGTATTTAATGATACATGTGGTCTTATTACAGTAAAACTCTAGGTGTGTGCGTGTGTGAGAGAGAGAGAGAGAGAGAGAGAGAGAGAGAGAGAGAGAGAGAGAGAGAGAGAGAGAGAGAGAATATAGACAAATTCCTTTAACACTAATACTGAAAATATTCATCTTGAATGATTCACAAAGCCATTCCCATTACAAGCTTCCACAATAATAAGTAAAGATGATATGAGTTAGTAATAAAATCAGAGGAAATACTAACAAAGAAATATATGAATAAAGCGATGAAGGATATATTCAACGAAGAAAAACACTTATCACTCTATCAAAATTTCTAGGTAAACCTTATCTCAAAATTTTCATGCAAAAAAAAAAAAAAAAAAATAATAATAATAATAATACAATTCTGAAACTGCATTATAAAACGAACATTAATTGTTAACGCTTGGCTATGAGGGATCAATATTATCATTATCATTCAATACAAAGCATTGTTTTTTCCTTTTCATGTTTCCTGCTTTAAAAACTAAAAACAGGTTTTCTCTACTTCTGTACATCATTTCACATCACTAGTCGCATAAGCTTATCTCAATTATTAATTTTCTTATCCATTTCTCAAGGATAAGCTCCACAACCACGCCATACTCTCCTTACTAGCCAGTCTAGCAATATTCTCTCTTTTTAATGAAATATGATTCTGTATGGAATTAGGAAGAAATGACGCTCTAATCGATCCAAAATATCTCATGATTGAGAGAAAGTTTTTTTTTTTTACATCTATAGAACATACTATAATCGGTAGGATAACCTTCATTATAAATATCGTATATATTAACTAAAGTTGTTTGGCCCTCTCAAACTTTTGCGTATATTCCTTTCTATTTGCAACATATTATAAAAACTGAGTTTGCTAACGGTTCCATTAAAAAGCAGTACTTTTTCTTTCAGCTTGAACATTTCTGGGAGCTTCGGGACCCAGATATTTACCAAAGTTCTTTGCTTCATAATGGCTATTCTGGGTGGAATTTACCAGACAAAATAAGCAACACAAAGACGGAAAAGCCTTCTTCCACTTTCTTTTTATTTTCCTTTAATTTTTTCTTAATCTTTACACAGGCTGAAATTCTTAAATAAAGAAAGAAAATCTTTAAAAGGACCTGTCCGCTTACTTTAAGACCATCAGGTTATAGTTCTCGATTTCATTGAATAATAAAATTGTAACTTTTGTAACAAAAGTTTTTTTTTTATTATTATTTAACTATACCGCATTCTTTTCAACAAGACAAAAATCGCAGCAGTTAGGTTCATTGAAACACATTTCACTAATTATTAAAGAATAATATGCATTTCAATAAGAAATGAGATAACAAAGGCTTAGCATTTTCCATTCTCTCTCTCTCTCTCTCTCTCTCTCTCTCTCTCTCTCTCTCTCTCTCTCTCTCTCTCTCATGTGTCCTTATACTAAGCGTTTGTGCATATATTTTCCAATATTTTAATGATTGTTCATACAGTACACATACTGCACTTTTAAATGTATAAATAAATATTCAATTGGTAAAATAAAGAGTTTAACGTAATGTGAAATTACGATAAAACGTAAGTGAAGAAGATTATAGTAAAATATATGGGAAAATGACAAATGAAAATCTATACGCATAAAACACAAATCAAAGAACTAAAGCCTTAAAGGAAATGGCAGGGTACTGTAAGTAACATTCAACTTTCCTTTAAACATACGAGCATCAACATTTATGACGCAGCTTTAATGGGTAGTAAAACGTAATAAGGCAAAGGGAAGAAAAAACTAATGGAGAAGAGACTGTACGGAAAAGGTGGAAATGAAAAGAATGAAAGAAATACCATTTAATTGCAGTTGGAGTCGGTCTATGAGATGCAATTTACAAAACTAATTACCTGCAAGAGTGTCTAATGATCTACTTACGTCATTAAACGTCTTATTAAGATGACCTTAATGGGCCCTTGTCACTGCTGGTGCCAAAGATTCTCTCAAATGCTCATCGTTGCAGAGAATAGTTGGTTACCATATAACAGAATATCGCAAGAGATTGGTAACTTTTGATTCTATACATTTCGGGTGGTATCATAATTTCAATGACAATAATTAACAAGTTGTGGTATCATAATCATAATGAGAATAATTAACAAGTTGTGGTATCATAATTATAATAACAACAATGAACAAGTTGAGGTATCATAATTATAATGACAACAATGAACAAGTTGTGGTATCATAATTATAGTGACAACAATGAACAAGTTGTGGTATCATAATTATAATGATAACAATGAACAAGTTGTGGTATCATAATTATAATGACAATAATTAACAAGTTGTGGTATCATAATTATAATGACAATAATTAAGAAGTTGTGGTATCATAATTACAATGACAATAATTAACAAGTTGTGGTATCATAATTATAATGATAATAATAAATAAGTTGTGGTATCATAATTACAATGACAATAATTAACAAGTTGTAGTATCATAATTATAATGACAATAATAAACAAGTTGTGGTATCATAATCCTAATGACAATAATGAACAAATCATGGTATCATAATTATAATGACAATAATCAACAAGTTGTGGTGTTATAATTATAATGACAATAATGAACAAGTTGTGGTATCATAATCATAATGACAATAATGAACAAATTGTGGTATCATAATTATAATGACAATAATGAACAAGTTTTGGTATCATAATTATAATGACAATAATTAACAAGTTGTGGTATCATAATTATAATGACAATGATAAATAAGTTGTGGTATCATAATTATAATGACAATAATAAATAAGTTGTGGTATCATAATTACAATGACAATAATTAACAAGTTGGGGTATCATAATTATAATGACAATAATAAATAAGTTGTGGTATCATAACTATAATGACAATAATGAACAAATTGTGGTATCATAATTATAATGACAATAATTAACAAGTTGTGGTAACATAATTATAATGACAATAATTAACAAGTCGTGGTATCATAATTATAATGACAATAACGAACAAGTAAAAATGTGAAATACAATTTAAAAACTCATTAGAAAGCTAAGGAAGCCACTGTTTTTCTTAGACCTCCCTGCTTAACATCACAGGGGTTTAAATTACCATAAAATCTTCGACTTGCATGTTGAGTTCTGGCTGGTTTTGAATTTAAAATTTTTTTTTTCTTTGTGTGTGTGTGTGTGTGTGTGTGTGTGTGTGACTTCTTTGCATAAAGATCCTTCATTCTTTACTATAAACGATAAAAAAGGCGTACATCCTTCAAGTGGCTTGTACAAAGATGATTAAAAGAAATATTAACAATATCTGGATGTACTTATCTAGTCTAATTTTATTAACATTCTTAAAAACAGGCAATTCATGTGGAATTTACCGTTATAAATATAACAATTACAGAGAAGGAAAAGAAAAAAGAAAATGTGACGCTTGCAGCTTAAATTGGGTAATATATATCAAATATTTTCCCTTGATATAGTAAACATTCAAAATGAAGTAGCACGTAGTCACATACAGAATAATCCTTTAAAATAGGTTTTCCTTAGAGGAAAATTCTCCGCGATAATAAATATTTGTTTTGTCATTGCTGATTAAATTTCAGAGTAAAAATAAATTCTGACGATTCAATTCAAGTAATCCTAACTCAAATATCTAAAAAATTCTTATTAATGATAAAGACAAAGTAGTCTAATAACAACATTAAGAAAAAAAAATGTTTTAAATCATACTATACTTTACATAGAAAAGTATGTATTATAGCCCATTTACAATCAACACAAAATAATTTGCACAGAATTTCATATAACTTTTTTTTTTTATTAAAAAACATAATTATCTCTCATGACAGCAAAGGATACAACAGGTAGTTATGTAAAATATTTTGGTACACTTAAAAATTTGCATTAAAAAACGGTAAACGCCTGCCAACATTTATTTCAGGATTTTTACGGTTTTAAAAACGGACATATTGACGAAAAGGAGTAGTATTACGGTCACCAACTCGTAAAATGTAATAACAAAGTAGGATAAAAAATACGGTCGCCTGTATTTTACTGAAATACGGACGAGAACAGTATATTTCTACAGGGAATTTCCTATCAAAATTACGGTTTTTTTAACAGTGTATTGAATGATGCGGCAAAACACGCGACCGAGTTCAAGCTCTTTAAATATCGGAAGCCTTCTAAAGATCGGCTTCTTTAACATGTTCTTAGATGACTTAGATGATTTATCCACAAGCAAGTGCATAGCAGCTTAATAACTAGCAACTGGGTGGTTATGTGCAGAGCTAGGTTTTGATAGACCCTTGCTTTGAAATAATAGTGATCAATAACTGAAATATAATCCTCGCCAGTAGGAATTCAAGGTCGAAACTGCTTTGCATGCAAAAAGAAAAGACAGAGGGATTTTTAAAGCCAGCAATACCTGTATATCTTTGAAACCAGAACAGAACTCAATATTTGAGTCCATTTTTGACATGGATCCTTACACCAAAGGTTTCAAACTAATTGCTTAATGTGAAAATCGAACCTTCAATGAAAATATTAAAAATTCTTACTATTTCACCTAGACTTCCTTCATCTCCTCAAATGGCTTCCAGTCATATTTCTAGGAATATAGATAGAGAAGTATGGCTGAAATCCTTGTACTCTTCTGAATCATGCTTTATTTATTCATGAATATAATCATTACTTTCATTCATCTGCCCAAAGCCTGAGTTTATAAAAAAAATGTCAAATATATATATATAGTCAATCACAATCATGCCATAAATATGTGTCCTTTCCTATATATGTTGCATTTTATATTTAAAGTTACATAATCAGTGTCAGACAAACACACACGCACTCTCTCTCTCTCTCTCTCTCTCTCTCTCATCTCTCTCTCATACACACACACACTCTCACACACACACACACACACACATATATATATATATATATATATATTATATATACATATATATATGTATATATATATATATATTATATATACATATATATAAATATATATATATACAGAGAGAGAGAGAGAGAGAGAGAGGAGAGAGAGAGAGAGAGAGACATGAGCTTCGGCATTGTTTTCAACTTTAATATTTGGGGATATTCAGTAGTGCACTGCACAATCGTTATAACACTCACCGAATTTCTTCATTTATGTTCTGAGTCGAACTATCTGGTGATGAACACGCAGAATTGCAATGGGGGTTGGCTTTACCACCAAATAACTTTCAAAATGACCTTTAAATCCTTCAGTGGCGACACACCGGTTAGGACAAAGGGCCCTTAACTACTTGTATATTCCTGAATTTAATATAGCTCGCACAGGTACTGGTATATATACAAATGTTGCATTGGCTGCAAATATTCTTTTAAGAAAATATAAATATTATGCCTACAAGATTAAAATCAAACTAATTCCTACAACGGCAATGTTGAATTTTGGATTGATTTTGCCTCTTTTTTTTTTTTAAACCCATATCATACAGATTTCTTCAGAAGTCTTTATCATCCAAAAAGAAGGATTTCTTTTGCTATTTATCAATATTCAAATATACGATTCCAGATGACTCCAAAGGCAGCCATATTTCGCAACGGGGGAGCGGTAGACCTGAGGGAGGCTGTCTGGGGGTAGGTGACCGAAACCTTCATTGAAATAATGCATCAGGAATTCCCGATATGCAAAATAGGGATAAAAGGATCTCTCGCTGGTTTAGTGAGTGGACTTAGGAAAGCTTAACAATACTGGATTCCAGGACCGTGTTGAAGGACACTGGAGGAGGCCCACTCTTTCCTGATATATCCAATCCCCGCTCCCCAGCAATGCCTCTCAATGGATGTTGCATTAGATGAAGAGTATCACTATAGACACAATTTCGATATCTTAACCTTCACCTGTTCTTCGCTTTGAATCACGTCGAAAAAACCTCTTATCTAAAAATCAGATTTTTCACTTACATAGCAACTTGAAACATTAATGTAAGTAGCATTATAAACTATCATAATTAATGGATTTCTTTAATAACTTGAAACTGATAACATTAAATTTTTATACATGATTATCATAGAGTAATACATATCTACTGTATAACTATGCAAGTCTGCCACGGTATAATTAACCATAAATACTGCAAACCATAATCTAATTATATATTTTTTTTGCATCACTGAACTTTTTCTTTGACTTAACTACACTTAAGAATATATATATATATATATATATATATGTACATATGTATAATATATACATATATATATATATATATATATATATATATACACATACATATATATATATATACTGTATATATACACATACAATATCAAATACAACAAATGCAGCCGTTTCTAGTCTACTGCGGGACAAAGGCCTCAGCCATGTCAATTCATGTATGAGGTTTGGCCAGTTTTCATCACCAAACTGGCTAGTGCAGATTAGTGATGGTGGGAGATTTTTGTCTGATCGCTCTCAGGAAACCAACCTAGGATGAGTGGCTGGAATAATATAGCTTTTCTGATCATGGCAATAGACAAACCCTTTCTCCATATTAATATTTAGGTATATATACATATACATATATATATATATATATATATATATATAAAATATACACACATATAAAGATAAGATATATATAATCATACAGTACATAGTGTTTGTTTGTCCCTTCCTATGAATATGCAATTCTATGAATAAATTACAATATATTCAGTTACTGTTCGAGAAAATGTATTTATAATAGCGGAAGATTCTGAAACCACCTTTCAGAAAGTTAAGCTCAAGTGTGTCATTTTACATCCGATTTTGCTAAAATTAATGCTGGCATTCTTATTAAAATAGGATTGTTGTAGGAAACCCCCCCCCCCCCCCAAAAAAAAATGAACGTAAAAAAAAAGGCCTATTCTTTTTCTTTTTTTTTCGAAAACCTGCACTATGTAATAAAAAGAATGCACTTGACCTTTTTAGAAAACTTCCAAAAATGTCGTATGTGATAAAAATTTTCACGGTCTCGTTAAGACAGCTTCTTTTAATCAAATGGTTAAAGTTTGACTAGAATACCTTAAATTTCGGCCAAAGACCCTTTTCCGCGCCTTAATCTCTAATATCTGAATTTATTGCCCTGTTTGTGGTCAGAACCCCTACGCCCCACTCCACCCCTTCCCCTGTCCCTAACCCCTGGGAAATGCTCCCCTTATTTCTCAGCCAAGCAAACATTTCCCGCAAACTTTATCATTTGAATTCTCTTACTTCTGAGTAAGCAACGAGGATAGATTATTGCAAGTCGTGCCACTCTCTACTCAGGGGTACGAAACGAGGGCTTCGATTCGGCGGATCTGATGTGACTTCTTTCCCAGGTGAAAAAAAACGAAAAAAAAAATTATAAGGGAATTAAAAAGAATGACGACTCATTTCCGAGTTCACCATCGTCTCCTTTCAGCAAAGGCCTTCTTCCTATCTTTTTCAGTTTTCATAGATATTAAGGAATAAATCAGAAAGGATAGAAAACGTTAAATAATCATTTCGGCATAAATGAATACTGGCTTTGAAAATATTCTTAATTAGAGTTGATAAAATTACATGAAAAATTATATGCACGAGACGCAAATATTCCTTTCAT
>NC_090746.1:83399759-83402259 GCF_036898095.1 Palaemon carinicauda
TATTCCTTTCATATCAGAGGACCATGGCTACTATTATTTTCATGCATAAAAGATTTTTAAATCCATACATAATTTCGGTATAAATTAATACTGTCTCAAAACATTCTTAATTAAAGTTGATAAAATCACATAAAAAATTACATGCATTTGAGTTATTTCTTTCTCATCAGATGGCCATAGTTACTATCATTTTCATCCATAAATGATTTTTAAATCCATAACGGTGCCATCATGATCCCTAATAATCTTTAAATTGGTTAAAAATTCTGTAATGAATAGTTCCGCTTAAAACGTCCTCCGGCACTTTTTCACAACTTTAATTAGCGTTATGCAAATATCTATAGAAGACCAGCTGAGGACCCAGCCTCAGACACCACAATGTCACACCCTAATTAGTTCTTAGTTTCGGAGCGAATTTGCTTTGTAGTTTTCTTGCCACAGAAGATTAACATAAAACGCAGAGTGCGTTATTGAGAAAGATTCCTACTCTTTATTTGGCTGTGTGGGTGTGTGTACAAAAGTTGTCTTTGTGTCCACAGGGTTGTGTATTTAGAGAGAGAGAGAGAGAGGAGAGAGAGAGAGAGAGAGAGAGAGAGAGAGAGAGAGAGAGAGAGAGAGAGAGAGGTAATTACTGACAATTTTTCAAGTCACTATAGTTATTATAATCTATTGGGTTTTAGTTTACCTGCCCAAGACAAAAATCATGAATCTTAACATCCCTCAAAGCAAATTATCAATCCGTGGTTTTGTGAAGCATGTAAAAGAACAGCATATATTTTCTACGCTTATATTTCTTAAACATCATATCAAATAAAAATGTATATTTATTCATTAAAATTAGCTTTCATAGTATATGATACAAGCAATCCATTTTTTTCTGAGATGTAGCCTTGAATCAGATTAAAGTTCTGTTCCTACCGAGCATTAAACTCAATTGTAGTTGTGACACACACACACACACACACACACACACACACACACACACACACAAAGGGGGGGGGCGGTAAGGGGCAAATAGCATTTTAGTCTGGTACTGAACCGAGAGCCGCAATAACAACTTGCAATTGTCTCTAGGTTAGCCCATGATCGTCCTTTAGTATGAAGTCCTACTAAAATATTTAAGGGTACCTGTGAAAAAAAAAAAATAGAAGTCCAAAGGAAACAGTTTAAAATGGTACTCTTAACAGAGAAGTGCGAAATAGAATGCCTGAGACTGTTGGGCAAAATAAGTTCTTTATTATTAAAGTAAAGTAAACGTAATGACATCATATACCAACTTCAGTTGTAGCTTTCTTTTATATATTAGGAATGCACTGTCCGTTACGCCAATGACTTTTATCCAAATAAAGAAGGAAATGTGACAGAATTTCTTGCATTATCCTGTACAATGGAAATAAAAAAAATAATCAGGATGCATTATTCTAAATTCGTTCATGTATGTAAGGCGTGCTGTAAATGACATTACAAATTTTGTATTTGATAAGGGTTTTCTTTAAATAAAAATGTCCTATTTCGGATGCAATCTTTAGAGGGTATATTTTTATAAAACTGTATCTATTGCTTACGTTTTATATTAGTGTTTAAGGGAATCTTACTTGATATTTCATTATCTAAGAGTCATTCTCCCCACAAAATATTTATATATTCCAGTGATATCTCGAACACTAATTTCTTTAGACAAATCTACTCATGATATTTCTCTTTAAATCATTCGTAATACGGTCCTTAATTTTACCCAAAGTCATTCAACGACAATACTTACATATCCAAAAGAGTTTGAATATAATTCTATGGGGGAAATAATCATAAATAAAATACGTCGCTAATGACATCGCAGATAATCACATTTCCAATCACATCAGTAGAGAAGAAGAAAGATCATTGGGCGGGACAGGAATGATATTGCCCAACTGATCTTCGGTCATCTCACTGAACGAAAGACTAAGAAATTGGGAGATAAAAGAATGTTGGTGTTCCACATGCACGTATATAAAAGAGAAATGTTTAGTAATACAGAGGTAATGGAGGATATAAGGAGACTATATCTGTGTGTGTCTGTGTGTGCAAGAGAGAGAGAGAGAGAGAGAGAGAGAGAGGAGAGAGAGAGAGAGAGAGAGGAGAGAGGAGAGAGAGAGAGAGAGTAATGAATTGCTACATTATGGCATTTCATGACATTATGGGAAAGCAGGTAGTGGAAACGATATAGTGATGTTATTGATTTTACCCTTAAACCGGTAAAATATTATCGTAGCTATAGTTATGGATGTTGAAATTCAGTGAAACAAAAAAAAATTCTATTTACATCATCCAGTTTTTTTGTCTGTTCCCCTATATAACGACCAAACTTATTTGAGGGAATCTTTCTTTATTTACATTATCATTACAAGCACTAATTGTATAAAGTAGCTCAAAATACATTATATTGACTTATTTGTGTCACCTGCTCTAACGAGGGGAGGAATATCACCTTCGGTTGTTCTGTTTACATAACAATATTTAC
>NC_090746.1:83409759-83432259 GCF_036898095.1 Palaemon carinicauda
GTAAATTTTGAGAGTTCTGACGAGGTGAATATTGGCCCGCGCACTGAGCCATTTTATGATTTGGAATTGCAAGACATTTCTTTGGATTTATTAAACGTAATTAGTTCTTCTTACCTTCTAAATTCCTGAAATTTATCCATTTATTCAAACCTACCGAAATCTTGCAACCCTTCCAGAAACGACATTATTACTTCCTATTACTTCCATTCTTGCCTGTTTGTCTTTCAACAATTCCAACTCTTAGTGAGTAAAAGATTCACTTCACGAACATCATGGCTCTAGAGAATGGAGCTTATAATGTTTCTCAAGATTATATTTATTTTGAAATTGAGCTTTATGTAAGTGGGTGATATAAACTCGACGCTATATATATAGATATAATTATATATATATATATATATATATATATATATATATATATATATATATATATACACACATATGTGTATATATATATATATATATATATATATATATATATATATATATATATATATTAAACACACCACACACACACACATATATATATTTATATATATATATATATATATATATATATATATATATATATATATAATATATATATATATATATATGATGAATTTTGCCAGTGGGAAGGGGGGAGCCCAGCCCTGCTAGCGGAAAGGGGGGAGCCCTTCCCTGCCAGTAGGAAGGGGGGAGCCCCGCCCTACCTGTGGGAAGGGGGGAGCCCCGCCCTGCCAGCGGGAAGGGGGAAGCCTCGCCCTGCCATCAGGAAGGAGGTTTGCCCGCCCTGCCAGGGGTAAGGGGGGAGCACCGCCCTGCCAGCGGGAAGGGGGGAGCCCCGTCCTGCCAGCGGGAAGGGGGGGCCCCGCCCTGCCAGCGGGAAGGGGGGAGCCCCGCCCTGCCAGCGGGAAGGGGGGAGCCCCGCCCTGCCAGCGGGAAGGGGGGAGCCCCGCCCTGCCAGCGGGAAGGGGGAAGCCCCGCCCTGCCAGCGGGAAGGGGGGAGCCCTGCCCTGCCAGCGGGAAGGGGGGAGCCCCACCCTGCCAGCGGGAAGGGGGGGGGGAGCCCCGCCCTGCCAGCGGGAAGGGGAGAGCCCCGCCCTGCCAGTGGGAAGGGGGGGGAGCCCCACCCTGCCAGTGGGAAGGGCTAGCAGGAAGGGGGCCAGCCCTGCCCAGCCAAGAATAGAGTCCTGCATCTAGCTTATTTTTAAAAAAACATGAAGGGTGGAATCAGGAAGGCAGTCATGTAAAGCAAAACAAGAATCTTGAAGACTTCTTTCTCTCCATGAGGAAGAAGTCTTCAAGATTCTGCTTTTGAAGACTTCTTTCTTCTAAGAAGAAAGGGATCAACAAGTGAAATCAGGAAGGCAGTCATGAAAAGCAAAACAAGAATCTTGAAGACTTCTTCTTTCTCTCCATGAGGAAGAAGTCTTCAAGGTACTTGCTTTGAAGACTTCTTCTTCCTCATGGAGAGAAAGAACTCTTCAAGATTCTTGTTTTGAAGACTTCTTTCTTCTAAGAAGAAAGGGATCAGCGACAAGTGGAATCAGGAAGGCAGTCATGAAAAGCAAAACAAGAATCTTGACTTCTTCTTTCTCTCCATGAGGAAGAAGTCTTCAAGATACTTGCATTGAAGACTTCTTCTTTCTCATGGAGAGAAAGAAGTCTTCAAGATTCTTGTTTTGAAGAATTTTTTCTTCTAAGAAGAAAGGGATCAGCGACAAGGGGAATCAGGAAGGCTGTCATGAAAAGCAAAACAAGAGTCTTGAAGACTTCTTCTTTCTCTCCACGAGGAAGAAGTCTTCAAGATTCTTGTTTTGAAGACTTCTTCTTCCTCATGGAGAGAAAGAAGTCTTCAAGATTCTTGTTTTGAAGACTTCTTTCTTCTAAGACGAAAGGGATCAACGACAAGTGGAATCAGGGAGGCAGTTATGAAAAGCTAAACAAGAATTTTGAAGACTAATAACTGATCTATTTGAAAGGATTCGGACAGAAAATGCAGGAAGAAGAGGGAGACAGGAAGTAGAACGGGAGAGAAGAAATAAAGTATCCGAAAAGGAGAACTAGTTATTATTTGTTGATCACTTCACGATTGTGCGGATTTGAAATGAGAAAGTAAAGTCCATAATGTTGAAGATCCAAAAATAAAGATTGTGCAGAATAAGAAGGAAACTACACAGAAGTAGAGAATATTGAAGGACCAGAGAAAGCTAAAATTCTTCAATCTGAAGTAATTTTTTTTCCTCTAAAAGGAAGAACTTCTAAGGAGGGACACTCCAATTGGACATCTTCCTGTTAGCACGTGCTTATAAGAAATATAATTATCTAGAACCGACGAAGGAACGGCTTTAGGATTGGAGATTTTTGGTTTATTGCGCCCCGGATTTGAAATTCGGGCTCCAGCTTCGGTCGTCATTTTGTGTCAGACTCATCATCATCTGTCTGTCATCAGTGTTCGTGTCATCCAACATAAGTAACAGCTTTTAAAAGATACAACCAGCGCTCCGTTCCCCTTACATGCTGCCAACACAAGGGGCCGTGGTCCGCCTTGTATATAGGCGAGTCAATCTAAATCATCATCATCAGGAGAGGAAATTTGAGACACGAGACCTCTTACGTATAAAAAGGATATTTTAATTGCAAAGGGATCAATGGTTCAATTGGGTTCCGTAGTTATGAAACGCCTTCAAGATGTTCGTCAAAAGAAATTCGACCAAGAAGCGCAACGACAGGAGGAGAGAACTGGCCAAACGAATACTCTGAGGAAAGATGACTCGGACGATGATTATGATGATGATAAAAATGATTAAAACTGATATTTTTGTTGATGTATGTACAAAAAAACCATAAAGTTAACAAGAACATGAAGCTATATTGTTGTGCATATAGCTTGCTTATGGTATACAATGGACATGCGTAAATAACGTCTGCTTGATCAATAATACTATTCCCTATCTGTTTCCTATAGTGATATTATGTATGTATTCTTTTATACCACATAAAAGGGGCACATGGTATAGTTTGTGGCTTTGATTTTGTCTTCCCTTCTATGTATACATAGAGTAGTCTGTTTCAGTGTATTATGCTAGTTAATAAGGCAGATGTAAAAACGCAACTAGTAAAATTGCACGGCGAAGTTGGTATGCGGATCGGACCAGAACCGCCAAATATTTCTAATTTGATTTTTAATTTTCAAGGAAACAGCAGTTACTGTTACAAATGTGTCTCTCACATTGACAAGTAAGTCCTTGAAATGTTGTCTGATCATGCCTTAAGCAGCCAAATAGGATGTGATGCATCTGAAGTGTATTGTTTAAATTTTGTGGGACAAGAACTTGCCCCACCCCCTAATTTTTCCTCTTGAGCTGTTTTACCTAAAAAAACAACAAAAAATGACACAGAACCAATATAATTAGGTATCTCGGGGTCTAGTTTCTTTATAAATACACAAATACATGTAGCCAATACCTGATATCCAGTCAATAGAAATATATAAACTAGGTATTACCAGCTAAAGGGGAAAAATCCAAGTTTTTGAGTTAACAGGGTGATATTATTTAACGGGTCATAACCATACTTAAGCTACCACAAAGCAATGGTTATCACATGAAAATATTAGCGGTAGGTATGTATCTTTCTAAAAATCAACACTAGGATTTGCCACCCTGGGTGGTACCAATTAGTGAAAAATCTGGTCCTGGCTCATGGTCTATATAGACCAATCTAGACCCGACAGTTATCATTGTTGCTTGTATTTGTGTGTTATTCACAAATTACGAAATTCGTAATCATGTTTATTTATAGAATCGAAATAAGATCTCTTGAAAAAAAGGGATACCATCCTTTAATGTCCATTTTACAGTGAAATATGATTTCAGAATCTTTGGGAATGGGCAGATTGTAAAGTTTTTTCCCGACCCCGAGTAAATTGAGTGGCAGCTTCGAACTTTGGCGAGTAAAGCAAAATGGTAACCAAATTTTCCTGATTAATATTCTCATAGAAAACTAAACGGAATAAAGACAAAAGAGAAATATAAATTCTCGATTAATATTTTTTCAGAAAAGTAAACGGAAACAAACTTGAAAAATACGCTTCTTCAATTTTTTTTTTTTTTTTTTTTTTGGTATTATTTTGATTCAATAACTTAATCTTCACCTAAATCTTTCTAATCGGAAAAGAAATCAGCTAATTCTTAACAACATTCCTCGAAAAACCAACGCCAATCATATCTAAAAATTATATAACCAAATCTCAAAAATATAACTACAACAGTCAATACATTTCGTTTGTTAAGAAAAAATATTAAAAGTATTAATCTTACAAATAACGCAAAGAATGACGATAGGCAAGTATGCCTAAGACAATAGGTCTCTATTTTCAATAAATGGTGGTCTGGGGGTATACATTTAAGCCAGTAATATGTATAATACATATGAATACGTATAATACATATATATCTCAATATATCTTAAAATGCATATTTTTCAGTTACATCAAAAAAGACTCTCAACAATTTCATCGCAGATGAATGCAAGTAACATTAAACTTCAGAGCAACCTCTCTCTCTCTCTCTCTCTCTCTCTCTCTCTCTCTCTCTCTCTCTCTCTCTCTCTCTCTCTCTCTCTCTCTCTCTCTCTCATTTTTATGTAGGATCAAATTGCCTTTCATAGTAATTTTGTCCACACGAATTATGTATAATCTCTCTCTCTCTCTCTCTCTCTCTCTCTCTCTCTCTCTCTCTCTCTCTCTCTCTCTCTCTCTCTCTCTCTCATGAAGTAAATCTGCTACACTGACTCATGAAATTGAAGTTCATCGAAGAATAATTCCTGACGCTATATCGATTCATCAAAGTTTTTCGAAAAATTTAATTACCTTGATCCATATTCAATTAAGTGAGAATAACAACATTCATAATTTGATAAAAGGTACAAACTTGGGTGAAAAAAAGTTCTGCTTTCGACTCGGATTTTGTAAATAACCTTGAGGCGTTCAACAGAAAGTTTCCAAACAACAGACGTCACAATAATCAACACTTTGATAATTGTTCTTTTGCATTTAATAAGAAAATTCTTAAAACTACTTCGTCTAGTATCTTGTTAAACATTTTAAAACTAAAATAAACTGGAATATTCATAAAAATCTAATTGTGCAATTTATGTATTAATAAAAATAATATTTATAGAAACAAAGAAACAAAACCAAAATTAAAATGAAATCTCACATAAAAGTCTTCCATAAAACCCTCAGATGAGATATTCCGAATGATTTACTAATGTAAAACATTGCAGTATAGAGTTCTCTGCTCCCCAGCGAAAAATGTTTCACAACGCACACTATATATATATATATATATATATATATATATATATATATATATATATATATATATATATATATATATATTATATATATATATATATATATATATATATATATACGTAAAAATCACAGGGAAACGTGATGCTCAGATGCAAAAGAACCACAGGGAAAATGAAAATGGGAAATATAAGATTAAGTCCTGACTAGTTTCGTGATACTTCTTCAGAGGACTGAAGAAGTATCACGAAACTAGTCAGGACGTAATCTTATATTTCCTATTTCCTTTTGCACACACACACACACACACACACACACACATATATATATATATATATATATATATATATATATATATATATATATATATAAAGTATATATACATATAATGTATACATGTATAACATGAAAAGTACTAAAATGTTTGTGGGTAAGAAAATGGGAAAAGAATAAGCACGAGAAAAATAGATCTCGTGATAATTGAGTCTGGCAAGGGGATTGACTAAGAGGACATGGAGAGGTATGGATGCGATCAAGTGGTTCTCGGTAAGTGGAGAAGATAAGGGCGAGGCGCTCCCCTCAAGGGCCACCGGAGGAGCGACCCCTCACATCAAATAGATCGGATTCCCTTCAACAGCCACCATCAATCTGGCAACCTCTACTACAAGCCCCAGTCCAGCCACTCTCCGCGACGTCACATCTTGTAAACAAACAAAAATATCAACGATGCTATATTAAATGACAAGACATAAACGAATAAATAGAAAATATACATAAAAACACACACAGACATATATATACTGTATATATATATATATATATATATATGTGTGTGTGTGTGTGTGTGTGTGTAAGTATTTCTATATATATTTTATATATACATATATTTATATACTTATGGGTGTGTGCTTGCTTCCGTGTGGACTTACATGTACTAAAACACATATTGTATAATCTACATTCAGGTAGACTTAAAGAAGTGTAATAATCATCTTATAATCCCTAAGTGTCTGAAAACTTCCAATACCATATGAAAATAATACCCAAGTATATATCTACATATACAGTATACATATATTCATGCATATATATGTGTGTGCATGTGTATAGACAAACATACATGTTCTTTCGAATACTGAACCTATGCAAAAATTATATATCACCCAATATTCACACACACACACTCACACACACAAACACACATATATATATATGTATATATATATATATATATATATATATATATATATATATATATATATATATATATATATATATATACACATACACTTTTCCTATTTAGGTAAAGTTTTTAATTAAAACGAGGATTCTGTAGCAAGACTAGCATTTCTCCTCAAAACCTTTCTTATTCTTTAAAAAAAAAAATAAAACTCTAAGGCTACTTAGCAGACTGTGAATGAAGAAAGGTAAAATGATTGTTATTGGTTGACTTATATAATAAAAAAAAAATATTCATTATAGAGTTTGTCAATATCAGAGCTAATTCCTATATTGTTTGTCACAATCGTATGATATGTCTGAAGTGTAACAGAGAGACCCATCAAAATATGGCAGACATCAATCGACTTATTTCTCATTTCTGATCAGAACAATCGACGAGAACTGATCTTGACGGCCTCTGTCTGGACACAATATCCAAAAGTTTGTCTTTTCATGAATTTATTACAGTGGTGACCGTTGCAGTAGGCCTAAGCTGCTGAGTGACGAAACAAAAATACAAAAAGATCAATAAGTTAGCAGCGCACTGCAGGGAAATCTTTTTTTTTTTATTTTTCCTCTTCTCTTTTTATATTTTTTTCATCTTTTAGGGGTCTACAAAGAGACCGCTGGAGGGTTGAGCAATTTAGACAAAAAGGAAAATTCACATTTCTCGGCTACAGCCTAAAGTGTGAAAGGATTTGTAAATGAGAGCAAGCTTCCCTCACTCTTTCACAAAGTACAATTACGACAGTTTCATGAAACACTGTAATGTTCTCTGACGTTGCCCACCGGACCTCTCCCACACCCTGGCTCTCGGAGATCATTTCTATTCCCTTTTTTAGAAGTTAAAACAAAATTATTGATGATCTCTTAAGAAATATTAAAATGATTTTAAATACCACAAAAATATGCCTCTTATCAAAAACTGGGTTTCGATTACTGATACATAATTGGAAAGGCCTCGGTAGTGATTGAATTTTAGCTTCAAATCACTGGTACCACTTTACCATAATGAAATAGCAGCTAAATTTAATGGGTCTTGGATATAAAAATAGATAGTTATTAACACCATCCAATAAGGACAGTGAAATTGCCCATCAAGCAGGACAATGCCCATGAGAGTGACCATATTATTAACACCCAAGCTAGGACCTAGGTGGACCAGGCAATGGCTGCTGATGACTCAGCAGATAGACCTACAGGCTCCCCCAAACCACCCTTTCTTAACTCACAAGGATGGTGAGGTTGCAGCGACCAAAGAAACTAACGAGTAAGAGTGGGACTCGAACCCCAGTCTGGCGTTCACCAGTCAAGGACGTTACCACATCGGCCACCAAAAGTTTCCAATCATTTTACGTCAATGGCCTGTATCAACGGCAATTCCACCTGTTTGTCCCACTTTCATTGTTTTCCTCGACTCAGAATTTTCATGCATACTTTATGAATCCCTTGACCTTTTTCTAGGAAGTTTATCAATCATATCACCTATATAATCTTAAAACATTAAAGCTACAATATTTCTCATGGACAGCAGTTGAATGATTTTTAGGAGACGAGGAGAAAAAATTAATCCATTTCTCAATAAGAATCTTGAATTCAGGATCCGAATAATGACGCCTTTTTTCATCGCAAGTTACTGGTCTTCTCTTGAAATTATCTGTATAGGCCTTCAAATATTTCAAAAGTATTCAGAAGGTTTACACTTAGACTAGCTTTATGTTTTTACTAAAATGTCAGTTTATATAGTGCATATTGAGGCAACATTGAAGTCCTCAATTTCAGCCACTTGTGGGACAGTCAAACCACTGGCAAGTCATAATCGTCGATCAAGTGTTCATTATGATTGATTATCTTTTTTGGAGGTTTCGACAAGTTCATCTGTACTATTCCAAGCAATTCCTAATAAAGTGGTTTCTGTAACACTAAATCAACCAAAACTCGTTTCTCAAGCATTTGTCTGGAGAATTTGTGTTCCTATTCCATTGGGTATGAATGACATACATAAAAAAACTTTTATCTGCATTCTGCAGAGATTAGTTTGTCTTTTTTTTTTATTATTCTACACTCGGATATGAAAATTTTCTAACTTTTCCTTTCCTGTGCTGCTACATAGATTAGACCTAACTCATCAACTAATTATTAATTCAGCTTTTAATATTTTGTAAATTTAGATCATAACAATTTAACATAGCATAACGGTAAAAGTTTAGATTTTACTTATTGCAACATGAAATATTTCTTCTACTTTCTCCTACATGCACTTAATTCTATGATTACGAAAGGCTTTTCAGGCAGCCATGAAGCTCAGCCAATAGGATTTTTGGTAGGAGAGTGTTAACTAGCCTTTATTGGATTTCCCTGTAGGCCATGCTCTTATTATGTGAAAAGTAACAGTACTGTGAATTATTTTTAATTTAATTATTTTAACCCAATTCTTGTGGGTTAGCAAATCTTTTATGAGCATCAACGATAACAGCTTTAGTAATGCGAATACAACGAATCTAATAATCACCTCTTTATCTTTACTAAGTGAATCATTAAATAAAATGACGACAACAACCACCTCTAAATCCTTGAGGAAGATCTTCATATCAAAATAAGAGCTAACATTCTATTTTTAAATTTTACACACACATTTATATTAGAAGAATGTATTCAACAACTGATCATATCCATGTAATTAACCAGCTAATATAAAAACCAACAGAATACGGCTAACCACTGTGGATGGCATTTATAGGCTATGAGAAAGCTTTTGATTTTATCAAAACTTCAGCAGTAAAGAAAGCCTTTCAAAGATGAGGAACAGATGGATTCTATGTTCGAACACTTGAAGATATCTATACAATTACTGCAGTAATCCTGCAACTACATAAAGATAGTAAGAAAATTCCGACTGAGAAATTAATCACAGCATGCCTGAAAGATGTTTTTTTTTTTTCAGAATCTAGATTGGGAAAATGTAGGCATTAACATTAGAGAATCATGGAAGAAATTGCAAAAATTGATAGATTTGAATACAGAAAGCAGAAATGTGGGACTGAAAGGGAATAGGAGTAAAACTGAGATAATGCTCAATGAAAATAAAGAGGGACAGCAAATAAGGAATATATCCTAACATCTAGAGATTGTTGATGAATATACATACTTAGGAAAGATAGTAAATGTTACCCCAGCATATGAGACCAAAATCAAAATAAGGATAAGAATGGGATGAGGAGCTTTTGGTTAACACAATGAGATCATGAAATGTGAAATGCAGCTTCCTCCAATAAGAAAAGTATTTAATCAGATGGTACTACTAGTATTAACTTATGCATCAGAAACATGGAGCTATACTAAATCCTTAGAATATAAACCAGTACCCACTGAAAGAGCTATGGGAAGAATTATGATAAGAAAAACACTAACAGAGAAAAATAGCAACTTGGATATGAGAGCAAATTAAAGTAGAAAATATTTTAACAACATGAAAGAAAAAGAAATGGACATGGGGAGGACAAATAGTGATAATAACATGCAATAACAGAATGGGCCCTATAGATTGCAAAAGAAGCAGGGGAAGGAAGAGAAGACGATGGATTGACGAACTAAAAAAGTTTGAGGAAGTGAACTGGCATAGAAAAACCATAAACAGAGGCAAGTGGAGGCACATATCTGAGGCCTTTATCCTAGAGTGAGCAAGTAAAAGTGGATGATGATAATATACTGTGTATATATATATATATATATATATATGTATATATATATATATATATATATATATATATTGTGGTCAGGAAGTTCGTATGATCCCTTGATTTTAGTGCTGCCTTTGACCGTGTTAATCACGAGGCCCTTGTTTTCAAACTGAAACAGTTGGGAGTGGGTGGGTCGTTTCTTAGCATTATTATTGATTTTTTAAGTAATAGATCTCAAAGAGTTGTTGTTGATGGACACCATAGTGATTATAGGAATGTGATATCCGGTGTTCCACAGGGTAGTGTTCTTGGCCCATTACTTTTCATACTATATACACATGATATGTGGTTTGGCCTAGAAAACAAGCTTGTTGCATATGCAGATGATGCTACTCTCTTTGCATCAATTCCATCCCCTGAATGTAGATCTGGGGTTGGTGAATCCCTTAATAGAGATTTAGCTAGAATTAGTGCATGATGCAAATTATGGGGTATGAAGTTGAATCCTAACAAAACTCAAAGTATGATTGTAAGTAGGTCAAGGACGGTGGCTCCTCAACATCCGGATCTCAGTATTGATAATGTTTCTTTTGTATGACTCTTTCAAAATTTTAGTTGTGATTCTCGACAGCAAATTTACTTTTGAGAAACATATAAGGTCTGTGTCTTCTTCAACTGCACAAAAAATAGGCTTATTGAGAAAGTCTTTCAAGATTTTCGGTGATCAATCTATTCTGAAGAAGTGTTTTAATTCTTTCATTCTACCTTGTTTTGAGTATTGTTCTCCTGTCTGGTGTTCAGCTGCTGATTCTCATCTTAATTTGTTGGACAGAAACTTACGGTCTATTAAATTTCTTATTCCTGATCTAGATATTAATCTCTGGCATCGTCGTTCAATTAGTTCATTATGCATGTTGCATAAGATTTTTCATAATTCTGACCATCCTTTACATTCAGATCTCCCTGGACAATTCTATCCTGTTCGTAATACTAGGCAGGCAGTTAATTCTAATAGCCAGGCCTTCTCCATCATGAGGCTCAATACTACGCAGTACTCTAGAAGTTTTATTCCAGCTGTTACCAAGTTGTGGAATGATCTTCCTAATCGGGTAGTTGAATCAGTAGAACTTCAAAAGTTCAAAGTTGGAGCAAATGCTTTTTTGTTGACCAGGCGGACATTAGAGTTTTTTTATAGTTTATTTATGACATATTTGTTTTTGATGTTGTTAATAGTTTATATATGACATGTCTGTTTTGACGTTGTTACTTTTTTTAGAATGATATATTGTTAATTTGTTCTCTTCATTTATTTATTTCCTTATTTCCTTTCCTCACTGGGCTATTTTTCCCTGTTGGAGCCCCTGGGCTTATAGCATCTTGCTTTTCCAACTAGGGTTGTAGCTTGAATAGTAATAATAATAATAATAATAATATGTATGTATGTATGTATGTATATATATATATATATATATATATATCCGGTCCCACTAACCTCCCCCTATCCCTCGGGTAGGGCAAGAGGGAGTATTCATACCCTGGTGAGATGGGATGCGTGGCGTGGCGTGGGCGTGTGTGCATATATTGTATACCTAAATCTTTAGCCGTCATTTTTGACTGGTCGTGTACACTGGTTTATGCATGTGCGTATGAATAAATACACATACATTTATATATATACAGTATATATATATATATATATATACACATATACATATTTATATATATGTGTATATATATAAACATATATATACATATATATAAGTATGTGTGTATATATATATATATATATATATATATATCTGGTCACGCTAAGCTCTCCCCGTCCCTTGGGTATGGGAGGAGAGCGTAGTCATACCCTGGTGAGACTGGGGTGCATGTGCGTGGGTATATATATCAAATATTTAGCCGTAATTTTTTACGGGTCGTAAAAGTGTATGTATGTGTATATACATATATATTTATGTATATATATATATATATATATATATATATATATATGTGTGTGTGTGTGTGTGTATATATATATAGACATACATACATATATATATATGCAGTATAAGTGTAAAGTGATTAAAAGTATACAAATTCATAACAAATTGTTTAATTATCCCATCTCACTAAACGTCATTTAAACTTTTTCTGTAATTATCCTTAAATTGCACTCTATACTACCTGAATATCTCGTTTAGCACACACCCTCTCTCTCTCTCTTTCTCTCTCTCTCTCTCTCTCTCTCTCTCTCTCTCTCTCTCTCTCTCTCACCCCTACCTTCCATCATTCAAAAATAAATTTTCGTAGGGACCAAAAACTTTTTTAATCAAGGGCACCAATCCTTTCAAATAGTCAAGAGTAACAACGAAATTAACCGAATCAAGATCTATAGTAGAAATTCATATTGCATTTTAATTTTTCCGTAGGGTCTATTTCTATTATTTGAAATCTTAGTTCACGATGATTATTATTAATATTATCGAAATGACTGTATCACGAATGGCCAATCAGTAATAATAAAGTCATCTAAAATAAAAGAATTTAAATTTCCAAAGTGGAAATCATCCCGTCTTCACTACTTTTGCTAAAAGAAAAAAAAAATCAATGGTATGTTTTCAGTACGAATAACAAAACTGAAGGAAGGAAGTAAAAAAAAGATAGAACGCTAAAGATAAAGAAGTAGGAAGTCTAAGCAATGAAAAAAGAAGGAAGAAAGAAAGAAGAAATGAGAATAATGGGAGTTCTCCTCTTGTATCTGAGCATCATGACTAATGGATCGCCGGTGGGATAATGACGTACAACTTCCGTCACGAGGAGTGGCCGACCGGAAGTTGAACAATCTTGCAAGAATGGGTCTTTAATGGCGGCTAGAGAGGAATAAAAGCCCTTTTGCACGACGGGCCAATTATCAAAATACTTTTGGAAATTGACCTGAGGGCTAAAATGTACATAAATAACGCACTAAAATGCTTATCAAATACTTGTTATAAAATCTTAAATAATCTTGAAAAGCTTTAAATGCAAAAAGATTCTCCCTTTCCACCAAATAAACAGAAATATTATTCTTGTGTTTGAGATGAGAAAACAGCACGGCCTTTGCTAACGACCACATTTAGGGAGATCTTAAATTCTTGATTAGAAGAGTTTTGGTTACATAGTGTCCTTTTCATCAATAACAAAAAGGGTGGGGGGATATTTTGCTAAAAATAACTGGTAATAAAAAAAAAACTCCAATTAGGTGGAAATATCTCAAAATCACGCCATAAGACATGTGACTAAATCCATAGAATAATTCAACACTTTTGCAAAGATTTTCTATGCAGTATTTTTCCATAAGCATCTTTCCTTTCTTTTTATTGGAGTTTTATTCTTAATCACCGAAATTATTAAATGTCTGCCACTAAGCTATAAAAAACATTTGGGCCGGAAGTTTGGATATTTTTCCTTATAAATATTAATAGGATTTTTAGAATAGATCATTATCCCTTATATTGAGGTGGAGACAGACAAGGAAAAAACAACGATATAATAATCCAAATAAGAATAATCACTTCGGAATATAAAGATGAATCAATTCGCTAATAACCATGTTAGATCATTCGAGAATATTGCATAAAGTACTAGTGCAGATTTTATAGGCTATATAAAGTACTAGTGCAGATTTTATAGGCTATATAAAGTACTAGTGCAGATTTTATAGGCTATATAAAGTACTAGTACAGATTTTATAGGCTATATTACACCGACACAAATTCCTCAGGCAGCGCTATTGTCTTTAAAAACTTAGCCTACTTAAGGTTAACAACAAAATATTTTCTATACTGGAATTACTAATATTCAGACCATATATTTCGATGTGAAATAGAACTAGAGGAATGGATGCATATGGTATACCGCCATACATCCTGTTCAATTCATACAAAAACACACAAATAAAAGGTTGGGGAGTAATAAAAACTTCTGTTTGCACGAATTTGTTAGTTTATATTAGCAGATATAGAGATTATCCAATATGGTAGAGAGACGTAGCTGAACTGTAAATATTCATAGTATATGTAGATGTGTTCCAGGAAGGAAAAAAGAGGAAGAAGGGTTTTGGAAGAGTGGATTTACAATTAAACATGACAGGGCCTTAGATGTCATGGTTTGTAGATTGAGGGTGAATACGTTATATAAAGAGGGTAAAAGATCTCAGAATTATACTTTAAAATGAACTGCAATACTGGAAATCAATGTTTGTATATAAAAGCAATTAAAAGAAAAATTTTAAAACACACTGCGAAAGTATATGCAAGATAAACATTTCTGTATTCACCAATGAGAAGACAATGAATGTTTCGGTTTAAGAAAGAAAAAGTAAACAGAGGGAAGTTTCAATCTAAAAGGCAGGAGTTCAGAATGTGCCTAAGAATATATTCAAGACCATTGAGTTTGATTAGAAGGAGCGAGATTACCATACAAGAAAAAGGTGGAATAGATATAGTATAGGCCTAAAGTTTTTTGAAGAAAGAGAAGCTGAAGGGGAATGTGAAAAGTTTAAAGTTTAAGTTTACATTCACTGACCGTTGAATAACCTATGGATATATAAACCGAAAAGAAATAAAAGAAAAGATTGATAAGCTAATACCGCAAGATCTTTAGTGACCAATTAAACAATGCTATGCATTTATGCACATGCAAAATATGAAAAGTTCGTAATGCAATTTCACTGTATTCAACAAATGTTACCGCTTCTAGTCTACGGCAGGACAAAGGCCTCAGACATGGGGTCTGGCCAGTTTTCATCACCACGCTGGCTAACTGCGGATATGTGATGGTGGGAGACTTTTGTCTGATCACTCACAGCAAACCAACCTAGTATGGGCGGTCCTGACTAGTACAGCTTTGCTGATCATGGCGATAAACAAACCCTTTCACCTCGTTAAGGGATCCCCCACTCAGAAAGGCATTTAAAGGCATTTAATTTTTTTCGTAATGGCAGACGGTTCCAGGTGACCAGTCACTACTACTCTGCTTCCGTGACGGCTAAATTAAGGATGAAACCTTTACACATGGTATTTCCTAGAGTTCAGAGTACCACCGCCCACTTAATTTATTTTCTGTACTCAATTACAATATGACATAAGAGTCATATAGGACCGAGGTTCCATAACATGACGAAAATAGGAAAGGTCTCTTAAGATAAATCGGGCATTAAAATCAGATCGATACTATTGTAGTATCAATAGAAAAAACTATCAATTTCTAGGAAGTTTCGCTGTAAAACATTACTAAACAGAAAACACATATCACATCTCTTTTACAAAATATTTAATCGAAATCTTTCTAAAATATAGCCTTAAAAGAAAAGTTGCGAGTAAATTTATAGCACAGTAGTAAAAACTATTCTAAATTCTAGTCATATATATTCACTTATTTGAAGGGTGATCAGAGAAAACTAGCAGAGGAATCAACAAAAATAGGATTAGAAATAAATGCAACAAGCAGTATTTTGATGAAAATTTTATTTTTAAAAATGTGAAAAGGTCAAGGATGAGCTGAGACTACGACTGAATTGATTTTTAAATAATAGTAGACATCCTTACGCTAATTATAAAAGGGGGATGAGAGTGAGAAAAGGTAGGTGTATAAAGGAATTCCGAGTTTTATTTGGTTAAAAGGGTCCTCGAAAAGGAGGAAGTGTGACTATGTTTTCCTTGAAGAGGATGTGAAAAGAGATGGCGAGAAGAGATATGAATTATGTAGTTAAGCCTATAGTTCTCCTTGTTCAACTTGTACCGTCACTCATAAGATGATGGATGTCCCGGTGTTTGAGAGATATTTCCATTTCACATCTTTCTGGACGACAGGTGTCTGGGAGTACGAAACCGGTAATTATTCAACTATTTACTGTATAGTTTAATAATTGGCCGGTTTCGTGCTCCCAGAAGTCTGTCGTCCAGAAAGGGGTGAAATGGAACTATCTCTCTCAAAGACCAGGACATCCAGTGACTGTACAACCATTAGGCTCAACAATGGTCTAGCACTCTAGGTCAACTAAGAACAACAGAACCTGTAGGATAAGGAGGATGCTTCCCCTACTACCATCAACAGAATTCAGTGGTAAGAGGAATCATGCATTAAAAAATGCATTTAATGCTCAGCACTTGATTTTGAAAATTTCAGAGGTTGTTGACATCATAACAATTTCAGTAGAGAAACAATTTTAGAGAGCCCACTTTTTATTGTAGTAGCCGGGAGAAGGGGGGTGACAAACATGATAAAAACTTTGGATGGAAATATTAAACCAGCAACACAAATATACTGGGTTCGTATATCCGCTTACATAAATTGATAACTGGAAGTGAAAAAATCTGTTATGGAAAGATGTGGCAGATGATGCAAGAATTTTATTACTACTTTTTCAGTTTTGTGAACACTTTTGGGGGCAGTTTTGAGGCCAAATGACATTGCTTCAAATCTGTATAACCTCCCAACCGAAACCTTAGGTAAGGTAAGCAGTGGGGAGCAATAAGGATGTACCAATAAGCTTCTCTGAGATGTATAACACAGGTCCAAGCCCCTCAGAGTAGTAATTGCATGATGGTCATAGAAGTCTATCATCAGACAGTCTCTACAATGTTTATCACGCTTATAGACGACTAAAATTACCGGCTAAAACACCATTTGCACTCACTGCACACCTTCGACTATTGGACAAAAAATCCTATGGATGTCTCACATCAGATTTAGTGATAGATTTCTTTCTACACTTCCTTCGTAATAATCCCAAATAGCAATAGCTATTTGGCTATTCTTATAGTGAATTCGCTATATATAATTTACCATGATTCACCGATCTTTTCTATAATGTAGAATAACTAAATTACCTTGGGTACTAAGAGGAAGATGGGCCAACCATTTGAGAGGGGTAAGCTTGAATAGATTTTAGGTTTTAGTTTTTGTAATTGTGAAATAAGATTAATGATGAACCTGGAAACATATATTACTGTGAGCATGGCTTTTCACAACAGACAAAACTGTAATTAAAGAAAAGAAAATATCAAATCTAAATGACATATCTGGATATGTTACGATTCAAATTTTGAAAAAAATTTCACTTTTAAAATTTGATATGGTCTTAATGAAGTGACCCCTTTACTGTTCTTTTTTTTTTGTGAATTGTAGTTGATAAACTATTTCAATGTGCTTTTTTATCTAATGTTTTAATTCCATACATATTTGCTTTTCAATCTTGCCGTTATTCACAAAATATATATTTCATTTCTTTCTGCTCTTATATCTCGTGTTGGTCTTACTTCCAAATGTTCAAAATTTCATCTATTCACGCTCGCAATTCCCCTATTTCTTCCTTTATGCCATCTCAGTATTCTTCATTTACTCTGAGAAATCTCATCCCTACTCATAACCGTCTATTTTGCGTCTTGAAAACGACACGCTAATTTATTGGACACTTTTCTCCTTTACCAAATATTTTCATATTTTTTAAGATAAACAAACAAACAGAGACAGAAAGCATAAGCCAAAAGAAAATCATTATCTTTGCTTTAATGAGAGAGAGAGAGAGAGAGAGAGAGAGAGAGAGAGAGAGAGAGAGAGAGAGAGAGAGAGAGAGAGAGAGAGAGAGAGAGAGAGGATACTCCTGTTTCCGGTATATATATATATATATATATATATATATATATATATATATATATATATGTATATATACATATACATATACATATATATACATATATATATATATATATATATATATATATATATATATATATATACAGTATATATATTTTTATATAAATATATATATATATATATATATATATATATATATATATATAGGAAGAGAGAGAGAGAGAGAGAGAGAGAGAGAGAGAGAGAGAGAGAGAGAGAGAGAGAGAGAGAGAGAGAGAGAGAGAGAGAGAGAGAGTTTGCAATATTTCTACCACTATCACGGAGTTTCATATGCTCATTATATATTCCAGTTGAACAACAATGGACATATTTTGCTTAAATTATCAAATATTACATAAAAGCTATCGTGGGATGTTATTAACAATCCTTCTCGTACCAGTGACTCGTGTATATAGTTCTTGATTACAGTTATAATTCCTCTATTTCTGTAAATAAAATAATTACAAATATTAATATCATCACCTGCTTTTCCAGCTATTTTCAAAGTAATTACGAGTTCGATATGCAATATATCATAAGTTTTAAAATATATGTGAGCGCTTGGGGTCTAAAAGCCATTTGCCATTCCAAACGATGAATAAAAATTTGCTTTTATCAATACTTACACAGGTGCCGTTTCAATTTCATCGTGTACTTACAGTCTAATTATGCACTTCAACTGTGTATGCCCGTGTATTTTCACATTCATAGTGTATATAATGGAAATATAAACTATGTTAAAAGAAATTTCAAATTTAAGTAATTTTACCATTAATTAAAGCAACTCCTGTGATATCAAATTACAGTATTCTGTATGCCAGTGTGTTTCCACTTTCATTGTTTATATAATGAAAATATAAACTACGTTAAAAAAACTCGAAAAATTTAAGTAATTTTACCATTAATTAAAACAACTCCTATGAAAATGAAATTTTCTTCCCTCTTCATCATTAAATTTTACTAAAAATCTATGCCAATATTTATAAAAGAAAAGGCTCCAATGAGACCAAATTCCGCCAAGGAGGGATATAAACTCCAGATAACTGGCCCAAACTCGAGACCTTCAAGCTAAGAGTCTCAAATGTCCTGCCCTTTTCTGACAGTTATGACATAGATAAAAAAACGGATATTCTGGTGATACTCCAAACACATTTAGTATCCGTATACAAACAGTCCTCAAACATAATACCCTTGTAGATGAAAATGCTATGCTCAGGGTAACACTTTTTTGCATCATCCAAAGGAAAAAAAAAAATCTAATCAAGAGGAGAGCTCTTCACAGACCATTCAGCAAAAAAATTGTCATCAGTCTCGTTGAATATACTTTGTCATTGTTGACAGTGTTGCCGTTACTAAGTTTACCATAATTACTGTATCATATTTGTTAGTATTGGTGGAAAGAAAAGGTTATATGTATTTAGATTAATCTTTAGTGTTTCAAAGTTGAATTCAATGGCTCTCCCTTCAATGATAACATAAACGAGGATAAATTATACCGAACAATTAAAACCCTTAATCAAGAAAACCTAATTAAATGGCTTTCAACATATATTTTACAAACAATCTTCGATGTTGGAACATCCAGTATATGCTTGTATACAGATAAAAACTAAACTGAGTCTAATATATCTCAAGTACAAACAAACGTACATTCACACTCCCAAGCCAGCCACAGTAATGATGATGATAATCATCATCTGGATGCAATACTTCTCCAGTCAGTGCCTTCCTTCCCCCTCGTCTAGAGCTCTAATGCACTGTGCAGGTAAGTGGAGGCTGGAGGGCACTCCAGACCCCACGCGCCTCTAGCACCTATGACCTCAGGCAACCTTTTAGTCCATTTCTACACCCGTGGATTTTGTGTTTTTGCTTTATGTTTCTTCCAAAGAAACAGCAAAAATTTGAATCAAGGACGCCAAAGGCTATAACCTGAGTGAGTAATCTGTTTCCCTCTAATGGTTGCCTACTAAAGTACAGCGCTGCAATTATATCCCGATATAAATTTTACATAGAAATTCATATACGTTCCTTTCTGTGTGGTCGTAGTAGTAGTAGTAGTAGTAGTAGTAGTAGTAGTAGTAGTAGTAGTAGTAGTAGTACTGAAAATGACCCTGGGTAAATGAATACTTTACACCCAAAAAATATTGAGGATGAAAGGAAAAAATAATTTTTTTTATAAAAAAAAAGACAATAGAGTTTTGAATTTAGAAGTCATTGTAGAGTTGTACGCATTAATTAAAATTGTTTAAATTGAAAATCAATAAATAATAATAAAAGAAAAATGTCATCGATTACTGTATTACCCAATAATAGTTCACAGGTTCCCCGAAGTATAGGAGTACTAAATAAGTACTCGACATACAGGAGCCTTTTCTTCTAAAAGTTTTTGAATAACGAGAAATGATTATAACATAGTCTACAGCCGGGGAGAATCTGCTAGATATGCACACTTGACATCATTTTACCACATAGTAAAACAGATGCAAATTTAGGACTCACAGTTATCATCATTAAAATTCTTACGTCGTGTATTCATTTAATGGGGCTAAATCTGAAAAGGGTTCTCTTCCCTGTCCTTGTTCTGTACTCCTTCAGGCTCAGCTCCCATCAAGTTCAGGCCTTCATCTCTCTACATTTTCTATCATTTCTTTACCCTTCTAGATCTTAATTTTTCTGCTTCTAGATCGACTATTTGTCTGACCAAGTGTTCCATTCCAATTCTTATCATATGTCTGAACTATCTATGTCTCGTGCTGCACGTGTTTCACACACACTTGTACACTGTAACGGTATTTTCTTTTTTATTGTATATCTCGCTCTACACTTCACTGTTAATAGAACCGTTTTAAGTTTGTCTTTTCATGAATTGGTGTGTTTGAATTTTTGTGACCTTCTTCCACTGAAACTTTTGTATTTAAGCTCGCTGTCTGTTAAAATAAAGTTAGTTGCGTTCATTCTCGCCTATCCGTTACAACCTAACTGCTCGTTCACAGTCTTTAAGGACTCAGTCAACACACCGCCTTTGGGTCCATCATCTATCAGCCATTTCCTCATTCGTTATGAAACATACCACACTTCACTCTGACTATGAATCTTACTATTCCATGGTCAAACTTTTCCAAATTTCCTAAATTTTATGTGTTAGTTCCCATATCTATGCCTCATAAAGTACTATAGTGTTCACGTAATAATAACCCTTTAATTTCTCTACTAATGAAACATTTTTACTTACAGTAGCGTAGCTATTTACTTGAATTTCCCCCATGCAGCTGCTATACACTTCTTACAAACCCTATCAACACACTGAAAGTCTAGAATGTCCAAAAGACAGAAATATTCTCCATCTAAGACAAATTCAACTTTCACAGTATGAATCTCTACTTCCTTTTCTTCCCAGTGTAGTACATTTGAAACATATTTCAGTCATGTCTCCTTTTTATCGTGTACATTTTGTAATCCTGAACACATGTAATATTCAATACACAATACTAAATCCAATCTAGTACATTTCCCAGAACAGCCTCATAGCCACTTTCCTGAATAATTAGTCCCTTGCTTCCTTTCAATCATCGTATGATTTTTCTTCACATCGATTTTCAGTATTCTAATCTAACCCCGGCGTTTTAAAAACTTGACCCCTTCCTAAGATCTTGTTGTTAACAATAATCTAACTGTATGTACATAAGGGTTCCAATGGCCAATCTCCTCAGACAGCTGGTAAAAGGAAAATAATGGAATGCTCAGCATTAACCAACTGGTCGTTAATTTTGCTTCAACTAAGTTTAGATTTTGAAAAAGTGTCACTTGATACAAGCACTGATGAATAGAATCTAGGCTATTTCATTCAGAGTTGTAACAAGTATGATATAGCTGGTACGATTTCTATTACAAATAATTTAAACCTCATCTCCTAGGGTATGAATATAATGACTTTTGGACCATTTTACAAATTCAGTTTCTTCTATACTCTCAAAAACTTCTGGTGACTTGTAAACTAGAAATACTAGGATTCTCAATCTATAGGATGTTCTAAGAGTCTAAGACAGGGACTGCATAAAAACTATGTGCGGATGGATTTACTTTCATAGCTATAGCAACTCAGCAACCTATATGTGGAACCGAATGAATCGAGAAATCACAAGAAAACCAATGATTTTAACATTCTGGAAGTTAACCTATGGAGGAGATTAAATCAGTTGACCCGAAAATTAGAAAACATTCTATGTTGTACGATACTTGACGTATATAGTACAACTATAGTCCATTTCTTTTAGCGAGGCAGATTTGCACCGACCTGCAACGGTGCCCTTTTAGCTCGGAAAAGTTTCCTGATCGCTGATTGGTTAGAATTATCTTGTCCAACCAATCAGCGATTAGGAAACTTTTCCGATCTAAAGGGCACCGCTGCGATTCGGTGCAAATATGCCTCGCTAAAAGAAATAGACTATAGATCCAGGGAATATAAGCGGTTCTAAACTACTAAACTCGTGAAGTTTATATAGCCTTTAAGATATTCTCGGAAAAAAAGATAAAGTAAAATCTACGAAAGACCGGAAGTGAAGTAATTTTGAAAATAATATATTATTTGATCGACTGTATTCCCGTGAAGGATAGCTCGATAAAATCTTCATATGT
>NC_090746.1:83437259-83442259 GCF_036898095.1 Palaemon carinicauda
ATCTTTGTTTTAGAACTTTCCCATCCAAACGGACTGTTACCCATCATTACCGAGATGTAAAAAAAGACTGAGATCCTCGAAAATCTTCATTTAACTTTGCATCGAGTGGTTACAGTTTTACCTAAATCTATACACATATCTATATTCGTGTATAGAATGGAATGGGATATCTTTAATGTCAATTTATCACTGACCTCCTCCAAAAAAAGTCCAGAAGTAAAAGTTACTCAGTGACCACAAGATAGGCTGCGCTTCACCTATATCTTTGATAACTTTACATCACCTGATCATTCCTAAAGCATTTATTAGCATCGGTAACAGGGTACTCATAGTTTCTTTTTTTTAAGTAATGTTCCTCATAGCGCTCTCTCTCTCTCTCTCTCTCTCTCTCTCTCTCTCTCTCTCTCTCTCTCTCTCTCTCTCTCTTCTCCTCTCTCTCTCTCTCTCTCTCAGAAATAATGATACACTATAATCTAGAAAAGCTCGTGACACCTAATGTTACTCATTCTAGCTTTTATAAGCTTTCTCTTTATAGGAATTCTCCCTTGCTTGAAGTCATCTCCTCAAACCTGTTTTGCATTTTGTTCCTAAAAGAACAAAGACCAAAGACGAGATTTAGTAGAGAATATCAGCAATTTACCACTTATTCTTTTAATATTCTGCCTGGTCACTTTTCACGTTGTAAAATTAGGATGACAGAATTTTACACTGATGCACATTACAAGTTGTAAAATCTGTGTTTCCTTCTCATCCATAAAGACTGCTATCGAGATGCAGTAGGGATTTTTATTCCAAGCAGATTTTCCACCTTTAAGAAACCGATTTCATTTGGATGTAATGGTAAACCCTGACTGATTTCCGCTAAATCCTTAATGTTTGAAATCAGGAATTGATTCCCAGCGTATGTTTTTCGAGCTCTAAATATTTCTACGCTTGAAAATCCTAATTTAAGGATTTCATCCCATCTGCTTTTATATGCGAACGAAATAAATCAGCCACTTCGTATATATATTCGTACAATTTGTCTTTTTCTCAATAAGGATAGCTATTTCTTGTTATGCAAGATAATTCTACATATCACTGAAAATATTTCAAAGAACCACACATCTTTACATAAACACACTGATATCCCTTGCTCTCTTTCTTTCTCCCTCTCAGCAAATCCCTTTTTCCACAAGGATTTTTTTCATGTATATATTACTTTCCGGGCAATAAACATCTGGCGCACCCACTTAAGTCTCTCGCCCTGCTAATGAGGATCTTGAAATATATTATTATCTTTGTCATCATAATTTGCATCTTCCATTAAATTCCAAATGCGAATGTTGAAGTACGTCCATCGTTCTTGTATAATTATTATACCACTCTACATTCACGTGAGATTAACATCTTAATGCAGATAAAACCCGAGACATTTGCTCTTTGAGTCTTGGAATTAATCCGTGATTTCTGAATCACATTAGGAAGGAAAGAAAATTATTGTTATGGGGATTCTTGTTTAATATTTACAGCCGTTGCCATCTAATTTTAAGAAAATAGAATGCTACTTTACATAATTAACGAATGCAGGTTATATAAAATCATGTTGAAATACAAGGTCTGTTTCATTTTTTTTAGGAAAGTTATCATAAAATTCTATGCATAATAGAATAACCGAAAGTAAATATGAATACAAATATTAAAGGTGCGGCTTAACAGCTAGCCTAAACTATTTTAGCAATGAATTGCAACATTTATAAAACCAATCCTCTATAAACATGAAGGAATAGTTATAAACAGATATAGCCCGAATAACGTACTTCCTCACATTTAAAGACAAATGGTAATTATAAAAAAAAAAAAAATCAGAGAATATATTATCATGTCAAAAAAGATGTATTGTTAGAATATAATCTCCATAACAGCAAAGACTTGTATCTGAAAATGAAGCTTCTCTATATTAGATTGAACTTGGAATATCATCAGATAGAGAGAGAGAGAGAGAGGAGGAGAGAGAGAGAGAGGAGAGAGAGAGAGAGAGAGAGAGAGAGAGAGAGAGAGAGAGAGAGAGAGGGATTCATGTTCTTAATGAGAACTCTGAACTTTGCTCCATAAAGTTGGTCAACGAAAATTTCACTAGCATACAAGGTATATCCCCCAATGGTTGATTCATTGCACAAACTTCCCAAATTATGCATAACCTCCATGACGCTATTAGTTGAAAACGTATATTTACATTTCGACCGCAACGTCAAATGACAAAATATTTTTACTAAAAAAAAAACGAACTACTTCACAGTATGATCATTGATTAGTGTTAAAAGTAAAACACCTTACGAGTTGAATACACCATAGACAAGAAACTTTTACTAAAATGCAAGCTACTTTGTAGTATGGCTATTTATTAGCGTTATCAAAACAACCAATGAGTTAAATATACCATAATGCTATATATAATGAAAACACCCCCATACCCCTACCACACACTCGCTTGAATTATCTTTCCCAACGTTATCCCTAAAACAAGGGGTCGGTTGCCTGATGAACCCTCTCCAATGGTTTCTATCAAAGGCCTGCTCTTCCACCAAACCTACTCTCTCCATATCACCCTTCATCTCATCTCGCTATATAATTATCTGCCTCCCTCTCGATCTTCCTCCTCTAACAGGTTCCTCCCAAGCCCGCCTCGCCCGCTTGCCACCATCGATCATCAACACGCCCCACACCATCTCAGTTGCAACATTCTTATCCCCTTTGTGGATCTTTACTACGCCTGCCACACTTACTTCATCCTTATAAAATCTTTCTAGTAGTGATATTTTCCATAATCCACATCAGCATTCTCATTTCTGTTCTCTCAAGCTTTCCTTCCTCTTTTCGTCTTAGAGCCCACGTTTCCGATCCATTCATTAATACTGGTCTTATTACTATACTATACATCTTGACCTTTAACTTGATTGCTATTTTCCTATCGTATACCACTCCAGCTACCTCTCTCCACTTCCACCCGTGCTCCTTTTATCCTATTCTCATCTTCAGCTTAACATCCTCCCTCTTGACGTATAGTAGATCATAAGTACCTAAATTGTTCCACCCGTTTTATAACTGAGCCTCTACTTTCATATATGACCATCCTGTCCCCTGCCCTCCTTACTGTTCACCATAACCTTAGTCTTATCCACATTTACCCTCAAGCTACCCCTCTCCAAAGTCTCCTGCCACTCTACAACCATTCTTTATAAGTCTTCTCCATTTTCAACGCTAATCACCAAATCATCAGCATACAGCAAATCCCACAACTTTCCATTTCTATACTCTTCACAGTACAAATAAAAAGGGGCTTAGTGCTGACCCCTGATATAATCCAACACTAACTTCAGAGGTTTCTGTTTCCCCAACTGCTGTTATTACTTTTTGTCCTTGTTCTTTTATACATCACCTCAACCATTCTAACCGACTTCTCTGGGACTTGCATGTCAGGATGCCAGAAAACCTCAAATCAATCAATCAATCTGGGACTTGCATACACCATCAGCGACAAATGGCTAAAATTCAAGGGTCGCTGTACAGCATTCATTTCCTTAAATTCTTATCCAAGAGATCCACGATATATTCAAGTTTCCAGGAGTGTGTAAATTCGTATACTGCTGTAACACAAAAGTCATTTCAAGGTAAGAATCGAGCATTGCTTAATCAAACCAAAGCTGGTTTGTTGTAAATATTATAAATAGAAACTGTAATAGAATGTATAAATTATTTGCCGTATATAAATTTGAATTTATAACAATATACATTTAGCATAATTTTCAGCTAATTTATTAACAATTTGTGACTAGCAGCAGCAGACTCCGAGTGCATATTTGAGATTAAAAGTAAATAATCAAACGGTTGAATCCGACCAATTAATATTATGATTACTAGCCCTTGAAATATGAGAAAGGATATCGAAATACTATATTTTCTCAAAATAGTGAATTACTAGTTGATTTTTTTATCTTCTGTTATGATATACACATTTACAATCTTACAGTGTATAACATATATACATCATGTATATATACTTAAATAGTTTTTTTATTTTACATAGTGTTTATTACAAGTTGATTTACTTTTAAAGGAATTGTACTTGCATACCGCCACATACAAACATAAACCAAGTTTGCCTAACGCTCTGCGGCTGCAATTTCCACAGAATCCGATACCAACTTAAAGTTTCATTAGTAATTTTATGTAATATAATGGCTTTTCCTGAGAGAGAGAGAGAGAGAGAGAGAGAGAGAGAGAGAGAGAGGAGAGAGAGAGAGAGAGAGAGAGAGAGAGAGAGAGAGAGAGAGAGAGAGAGTCACGGATACATGCTGGGTTCCATCGTTAATGGAGAAAATTAATGAATGCTGACGAATGAAGACTAAGGGTAATTAAACCATTTCAATTTACATTTTCCAGGCTGTTAGGACACACTAATCACTAGTAATTCTTTCAACTCCCCTGCCAAGGGAACAGTAGTTCATAATGCTGTGATAGAAGCAGTGTAAAATCATTAACAAACATCTACTTCACCTGTTCCCAAGTTCAAGTAGAAAGCGTACGATGAGACTTTAATCATGAAAATGGTTCACATAAATTTCTAACAAAATGTGAAATATTTATATACAAAAAGTGATGAAATTTCTCCGAAAAAGATGTCGCAAAAATAAGTGTGGTTTAGATCTCGATTTTAGTTGGGCGCTGGAATCTATCTTTGTGAAAGACTTTTGTTTCGAAGGCTAAGAAAGAATTGTCCATGGTATTTTATTGCTTATTTGCCGTTTTAAAAGAGGTTCTTACTTACAATATTCTGATTTCTGTGTTAAGGAATTCTATGCACTTGTAAAATAATGAAATTACTTAAAAGGCCACGCAAATATCCAAAATCATTATTTGTTTTGTGAAAATGAAAATATTGAATTACTATCTTAAAAATATAACACTTCACTGTATACATAAGGTTAAAATTAAATTTCGAAATTGAAATAAATGACTCA
>NC_090746.1:83452259-83489759 GCF_036898095.1 Palaemon carinicauda
TCGCATGGCAGCAGATCGATCACCAGCGGGACCGTGAGTTTAAGCTGTATACTGGGGGAGGCCACTTCTGCGGTTGGGCTCTACATGCCAACCCCCCCCCCCCCCCCCCCGCGCTTGCCCAGCTGACGTTCTGGTGAGCATCTATTCTGATGAAAGTGGAACTTAAATCAGACACCCTTAACCTTCAATAGTGGTGACGGTTGATTTCCATTCTAAGTACGAGTTCCTGAATTCGGCAGATATATATAGAGCAGAGCCGAATGACAGTATCTCTCACTTGATAATCGGGTTGGTAGAGTCAAATTCAATTTCAATTCGGAGGCATAGATTTAAATGTTAGCAGAGTGGAAGCACTTAACAAAATATTAATTTCCTTACGAGTATTCCTCTCCAAGGTCCAAAATGGACTATCATCATTATTATTATTATTATTATTATTATTAGCTAAGCTAAGCTACAACCCTAGTTGGAAAAACAAGATGCTACAAGCCTAAGGGCTCCAACAGGGAAAAATAGCCCAGTGAGGAAAGGAAATAAGGAAATAAATAAACGAAATAAGAAGTAAAGAATAATTAAAATGAAATATTTCAAAAACAGATATTTCATACATAAACTATAAAAAAACGTATGTCAGCCTATTCAACATAAACACATTTCCAGTAAGTTTGAACTTTTGAAGTTCTACTGATTCAACGACCCGATTAGGTAGATCATTCCACAACTTGATGACAGCTGGAATAAAAATTCTAGAGTACTGTGTAGTATTGAACCCCACTCTTTGTGGCTTAACATTTGAAAAAAAAAAAAAAAAAAAAAAAAAAAAACGAAAATTGCCTCCATCAGAGACCCAGTTCCTATACATACATCAGAGACCCAGTTCCTATACACACAATCATATATACATACACACACACACACACATATATATATATATATATATATATATATATATATACCCTTGTGTGTATGTATATATGATTGTATGTATAGAAACTGGGTCTCTGATGTATGTATAGGAACTGGGTCTCTGATAGAGGCAATTTTCGTTGTTATTTTTTTTTTCAAATGTTAAGCCACAAAAAGTGAACAATTGAGGTTTGAAAAAGCTAATTAAGAGGTCGAAAGAACGAAAGATTCATTGAGTTGATGGTATACAGTACTCTAGAAGTTTTATTTCAGCTGTCACCAAGTTGTGGAATGATCTTCCTAATTGGGTAATTGAATCAGTATACCTGGTAACCTTATGCTCCTATAATTCTTAAAGTTGCATTTTTCAATTTTAACTTCATACAAGGTAATAACTGACTTTCAACCATTTCTTTCACAGCTACTATCCCAAAGACAAATAAAGCTTACGAATGCAGGTTAGCAACTGAACTACATTATTACCATTATACAGTAATTTACTATGCCACATGTATACCATAAACTCAATGTATCTTTCGTTCTTTCGACCTCTTGATTAGCTTTTTCAAATCTCAATTTTTCACTTTCACCAGCAATCCCAGGCGTAAAATAGCGCCATACCTTTAAAGTTTTTGATCATTCAGCACTTTTTCTCTTCTGCATACTACATTAAAAAAATTTAAAAGCTCTAAATCCATCGACATATAACTGCATTCAGTTATTTCATGGGATCCATTTGTTCATTATCCTTTTTTCCTCTGCATGTACTCCGCTGAAAACAACTTTTATTCTCCCTAAAGTTCCTATCCATTTTGTTTCTACCGTTTTTGGTTAATAATCATCATTTTCACTTTCACTTGACTATTATTATTATTATTATTATTATTATTATTATTATTATTATTATTATTATTATTATTATTATTATTATTATTATTATATAAAAGTACATAAATGCATAAAAGTTCCAAATGACATGAGAGAAGTGAAAGAAGTATTTCATAAAGGAAAAATCATTCATATAATACTTGGCATCAGCGGCGATGAAAGCTATACGAATATGCATTGAATAAGGGACCCCCAAATACCAACATCGTGTTTGCAGTTCTACCCCCAATACCAACATCATATTTGCAGTCCTACTTATCATCGGCATATACTGTAAACAAATGCGAAATCTTTGGTGGCCTCCCAGAAATGTCCAGACCAAAAATTTGGACAAAGAAGACACGATCTCTCTGTCTCTCTTGTCTCCTTTCCCAGAACGATACTGTGCATAAATATGACTTCTGAAAGAAATCCAACAGACCCTCCACTCACCTTCACTGATCATACGAATGGTATAGCTTGCGGTTGTGTGTGTGTGTGTGTGTGTGTGTGTGTTTTAAAGTCTCTTTAACAGATGTGATAATATAAAATCACCCTAAGCCTATAATTTATCTAACAAATAAAATGCCCAATGAATCATTGACTATAGTCCATTTCTTTTATCGAGGCACATTTGCACCGACTCGCAGCGGTGCCCTTTTAGCTCGGAAAAGTTTCCTGATCGCTGATTGGTTAGAATTATCTCGTCCAACCAATCAGCGATCAGGAAACTTTTCCGAGCTAAAGGGGCACCGGTGCGAGTCGGTGCAAATCTGTATCGCTAAAAGAAATTGACTATACACATATCCATTATAACTATATGGTATACAAATTCAAAAAACCGCAAATGACTTTATTAATTCAATAAGAAATTCTCTTTAAAATGGTCAGATGCTTGTATTGACGTAAAGTCAGTTAAAAACCAACCATAACAAGGACTGCAAAATACTTTAGCGCGTGTGTTCTGTTCTGATGTCAACTTGTATGAAATAATGAAGGGTAATTTGCTGCTGATGTCCACATGCCCTACTCTGTAAACTCACTGTGTGAAATGTAAAGGGGATTTTCTTTAGAACCAAAAATATGTCCATTTGTTGTGTCATAAAGGACCCTAGTTATAGAAAACGCTGTTGAATTATAAATTTCTAAGGATACTTTTTTACTCTCATTTACGAAACATAAAGTCAACTGCAGAAGCCTACCTTTGGCATGACGTTTTTCCAGTTAGAGGCTTATCTAATAATACGTAATTCATGTAAACACTAACTTTGGTAATAATATAAAAGAAAACGTCTAGCAATAATAAAATATTCGAATAAGGTATGAAATTAAATCGACATAGTAACAAAACCTAAATGATGGACCCCTAAAGAACTAATATATAATTACTTCCATATGAATAATGCAAACAACTTTCAGACCCAAACAAAATATCTCGATTGCCATAAAGCAAGATCTAAATCTACTGCAAAAAAAAAAAAAAAAAAAAAAAAAAAAAAAAAAAAAAAAAAAAAAAAAAAATACAAAGGATTACTCGTCAACGGTCTTATGCCTATAATTTAGTAGTCATCATTACAAGAACATCACTACGGCTGATGAACCATTAACAGTAGCTATTAAGTTATGAGTCTTACTTGGTTCCAACTATAAAGAATTAGTTGATAAGCTCTTCAAATATTAGTTGAGGTTCACTAGAATTCCAAGGACTTCTATTCTCATAGTCATATGACCATAATTTCTTGAGTTTCTATACCCTAAGGAATTATTCTGTCATTCAGCTTTATCCATACCATGAATGATGCAGAATTGAAATGTCTGAACATGTCATAAAAATGTAAATGTGGAATATATATATATATATATATATATATATATATATATATATATATATATATATATATATATATATATATATATTTCATCTCTCGTTCGGCATAATCATTTAATTTAATTATAGGTACCTATGATAACGGGAAATTTTAACTGCAATAGTTTTAAAACCCCTTGAGTAACAAAGCAATGGACAAATATCTTTATCATACAATTTTTATATGCTAGTAACTGTACATGACTGGTCCATATACCTTTCATAATCCTTACTTCGTCCCTTATTATAACATTTGTCCTAAAAAAAAAATATGCCTGTTTCTCTATGTATTTGTTTATAAATATGTAGGTAGAATGTTTTGGCCTTCCAAAAAATATCAGAGAAGGTGGAGAATAGTTACATTGTTGTTAAAATACTAAAGTTCAAGAACAACTTTTATAGAAACCCCTAATAATCTTATCATAGAAAAACACAATGTTTATGTTTCACCCTAGGGAACAATTTTTCGGATATACTCTACGACGTTGAATCTTTTTTTTTTTTTTTTGATGAGTTACTATAAATTGGTATGATGGTAAGTCTTTGGACATGAACACCTGACAGTCAATAATTTTTTTTTCAACGTCCCTGAAACATGTTAGATTTTCGTTTAACTTGACTATGGCTTTTTATTGTGAACGTAAAAATTAATGCATATTTTTCCTTACGAAATATTTTACCTGTTTCCCTTATCATTTTATTGTTTCCCTTTCTTTAAGGCAAAATGACTCATCCATATTTCTTTAGTTGATATCACTTGGAAAAGCACCTTTAGAATTCAGTTAAACGTTTTCTTTAATTTTAGAGAAATTAAAAATATTCCAGTTACCTAAGTGATTATACAAACCACTCTAAAGGATAAACTTTAATGACGTAAATAAAAATAACAGATAAGTCAAAATTTAGAAATAATTTGATAAAAAATTTGAAACTAATACAATATACTAATAATCAATACTATCCACCCTTAACCCCCTCCCCCCCCCCCCCCGGGTTGAAAGTTTATCATTGAAATTTGGAATTGTAAAAGAATAAAGAATTCTTAGTAATTCCACAGAATATTTCTTTTTTCTTTTTGACTCATACAGATTGCAGTATGCCACCTTTCAAAGTTTCTTACAAAATACAACAACTGGTCAAGTAAAATCAATAAAGTGAAGGATTTCCTCAACTTTTATCGAAACCAATTTCATGCACTTTCATCTTGTAAACTGATCCTGACCATCATTCATGTATGGACAGGAAGAAATCTGAAGTGGGGAATTACATTTATATGACGAACAATTCAATGTTTTTTAAAATACAGTGATGATAAAAACCAGTGTATCATAAGGATGCAAAATATAATGTTAAAAATATGATTAAACTGATTCCAACACATAAGCGCCCGCGCGCATACACAAACACACACACATACACACACTCACACACACGCATGCACACACATACACACACACACACCCATATATATATATATATATATAGATAGATAGATAGATAGATAGATAGATAGATATATGGAGAACAATTGTAAAACAAAATGGGATTATGAAAAGTAAAATGCCACTTTCTCTAAAAAGAGAAGTATTTAATGGGATAGTCCTACCAGTATTAACTTATGGATCAGATGCTTGGAACCTTATTAAAGCCTTAGAACATAAGCTAGTTACAATGTAAAGAGCTTTGGAAAAATAATGATAGGAATAATACTAAGAGACAGAAAAAGAACAACATGGATATGAGAGAAACTAACAACTTGTAAGAAAAAGAAATGGACATGGGCAGGACATATAATAAGAATAACAGACAATAGATGGGACATTAATAATAACAGAATGAGTCCCTAAAGATTGTAAAAAAAATTAGAGGACGGAAGAAAAGATGATGGATCGACAATCTAAGGAAGTTTGCTTGCGTAGACCGGCACAGAATGACCATAAACAGAAGCAAGTGGAAGGGCATGTCTCAGGCCTTTGTTCAGGAGTGAAATAGTAACGGCTGATGATAAATATATGTATATATACATATATATATATATATATATATATATATATATATATATATATATATATATATATTAGTACACCAAAAACACATCTTGCTTTCCCTACCGCTGACCATCAATGAAGCCTCCATATAAGTAAGGAGAAAATTCCGCAAAGCATAAAGATGTTTTGAATGAACAACGGTCAATTCAAATTTCGCTAAAAAGGGGATCCTTCTTTACAACAGAAAACTTCAAAGTATTTATACATTATCTAATTTTTTAAGTATCAAATCGAAACTGCCTTCAATGGTTATACCTTATGTAAAAGTCATGAAAATATTTCTTTACATTATCTATTTCTGCGGAAAAAAAATTATTGATAAGCATGCACTTTAGTTACCTAATATTATAATAAAGAATGGTCTTGTTTATTCAAGCAAATACAAACTACTTGTTCATTCACCATCTCTTACTTCACACTTCATAATCCTCAATCATGTAGGCCTTGGTCTTCCAACTCTTCTAGTGCCTTGTGGAGCACTCGAGTAATCCCTCCTAAAGTTTCATCTATTCCTGTCCTGCCATACAACTCCCAATATTCTTCTGAGGACTTTGTTCTCAAATCTACAAAATCTGTAGGGTGTTTTATTGTAATGACACGACTCATGCCCATACAGTAACAACGATCTAACTAAACTGACATATAGCCCGATTTTTTTTTCTTTTGTAATTTCAAGCGATTTCATGACATACAATTGTTAAATAGGTTTGCCAAATTGACAGAGTAATTCTGGAATCTAGTAAAACAATTTGTGAAATAAGTATTTATCATTAAAAATGTGAACGTTTAAGAATTATTTCAAGGCTTTCATATTTTACAATTCATTTCACACACACCGAATGGGCCTTTTGGTCGGCGTGTATGTAAGAATTTTTTTTGTTCAGTTCTAACATGAAAATAACTACAAAATCAATTCATAAATTCCAAACTTTTCTATTGGAGTATGGATAACGTTAGCATTTCATAACTGATATGTTTTTATAACAATGCAGCACGTTCACTCTCACAGGGGTGGCACCAGATGATGACATCCTTCCATTTCATGGTAAGGTTAAAGGTGTTTGGTGTCAGTTCCAGTTTCATCAGAATAGATGATCACCTGAACGCCAGCCAGGTAAGACCAACCCCACTCTGTGGTGCCCAAACACAGCAGTATCCTCCCCCGTAAACAGCTTAAACTCACGGTTCCGGGCTGGGATCGATCTGTTATCATGCGAACGCTAGGCGAACACGTTACCACTGCACTAACCAGGAGGCTTTTTTTCCTTTCACGAAGGGGTTGAAATATTTCTCTTAAGAAACGGGACCAGCAGTCATTTTCTCCCCCAGTGATATATAATTCAAATGTATTAATAATACATTTACTTACCGTGGAGGTAATATTCACACACTTACTGTATAGATGATTTAGATTTCTCAAAAAATCATTAGGAATGAAATTGCGAACCCCATACTTTATATTTTAATATAGCTGATGACGGTACCTCTTTACAGCTTAGCAGTAGGATTACATTATTCGTGGCTCTATATTTTACATTGCGTTTACCTGTGCATGAATAAAAACAATCTATATTTCTTTTATATAAATTTTCATTACGCAAAATTTTTCAGTTAAGAGCAATACATTGTTTTAACCCTCAATAAATATTTAAAATGATCACTGAAGTCTCCAACATTTTAATTAAACAAAAAACCGCGTTCTTTTTCGACAACACCCTCATGAGACGCAGTGGGAAGCAGGGAAAAAGTTTTCCTTGTTTTTTATCATTCCCTCAACTTTTTCCATTTATTGAAGATTTTATCTCGCCTTTTCGACTTTTGACAGAATTGTCATGACTTACTTTAAGTTGTGGAGGGAACCCCATACGGTTTACTCGGCAAATCACGTATCCACATACTGGCACACACACACACAGAGAGAGAGAGAGAGAGAGAGAGAGAGAGAGAGAGAGAGAGAGAGAGAGAGAGAGAGAGAGAGAGAGAGAGAGAGAGACTGTTATTTTCTTAAAGTTCACTATGCATATAAAAGAAATAAACGATCAAAATTACATAATTTTCGACCATTTTTCTTTTTAATCATCTACACCCAAGATAATGACAGAGTTAATATTAGTCTAATATGGACAGCAGGAATTTACATTCTAAGGTAATCATGTGGATTATGAGGATTAGAATAATAGCAATTCAACGTTCAAGTTGTGACATATTACAATGCAAAACTTTAAGTAAAATAATTATATGATTTGATGATTTCGTACTGAAAATTAGAAAGCAAAGCATAATTAACGGCGTTGTACTGAGCCAAAGGAAGATTATAATTGCTGTACACAAATAAAGATTTATGCCAAAAAAAGTCTAGCATTAAAGAGTAATATATTTACGCGTTGAAGGCATTTTTAATTTGATAAGGTTGAACTAACTGGTAAAAATAGAATTTACTATAAAGGAGACTCATTATATTCCTAATATATACAGGAATTTTGAATAAAGCGGTTTAGTGGCTGACATAAATCCACCTTCGATATACAGATCATTGCAACTTAAATTATGTCATGCAATCTGTCACTAAGGATAAGAAATCACAATGAGAATAAAGCAAGCAGATATTCAAATAAAGTGATATTTGGCTATTGGCTACTTCATGAAAACTATTCTCTTAGATCTTTGTTTCTTACTACAGTACTTACATGGAAAAAATCAGCAGTTTCTTAAAGAAGCAGGAGATAGTTACACTATTTGTCTTATAAAACAATGCCTTAATTACAGTGTATTTCATACCACAAAAGGGCATAGACTATTTATACGTAAAGCAAGTTAACGACCTACTTCCATGTTGATCATTTCTTTGATTATAAAGCAACCAATTGTGTGTTCTGTCAAAATGGGCTCGCAAAGCGTTGTTTTTCGAATAAATATAGTTCTCTCTCTCTCTCTCTCTCTCTCTCTCTCTCTCTCTCTCTCTCTCTCTCTCTCTCTCTCTCTCTCTCTCTCTCTCTCTCTCTCTCTCGATCTACAATAGGAAGTACTTCCCGCTCCCATATGGGACCGAAATATCTGCAAAATCAGAAAATCACGTAATTATTCCGTAGATTTCAGCAATTTCCTGGAGTAGAAGCCATGATGCTCTTCCTTATCTCAGAGCGTCCCAAGACATCTTTTCTTTAAAAAGAAAAAAAAAGAAAAAAAACCATTTTGCTTTTTTTCTTTGGTCGCACTACACAAAGTAAAATACCGATTACGCTAACATTTGTAACATGAGGGAAAATGAAAAAAAAAATATTGCTGCAAATTTATCTTGTGATCATAGGAAAAATAATATATTCGTCTAACAGAGAGAGAGAGAGAGAGAGAGAGAGAGAGAGAGAGAGAGAGAGAGAGAGAGAGAGAGAGACACACATGAATGATGAAGGTTAGCCTCGTCAGTAGGGAGTACGATAGAGGGTCTTCTTCTTTGTCTCCATAATGATGAGAGAGCTAAGCAACATTACCCTTTCAGGAAACGACCACCGATCACACGTCTCCTATTTTGTGTTTCCTTAATGAGCGAGAACTATCGTTGGCAAAGGCCAACTGGGGAGGGGGGAAGGGGGGTCGGGGGTTACAAGTGTGGCATCTTCCTGAAAGAAGGACTGGAGACCACGGCGCCGAAGAGCTATACTTCCATCTTGATTTCATTTCAGTGTGCAGCAGCTTTGCCTCTTAGCACTTGACGCATTTAGGAACAAAGTGGACTCCTTGGGAGTTTCTATGGCGACCGTAACCATTAAAACGGCGTGAAAACTGTTGGAGAGCCAGGAATCTTCGTACACACATTTAACCATGTGAAAAGGAGTTCCGTATGCATAATGTATTTCCTCCTCAAGATTCCATGCGTTTACGAGAAGGCTTCTTCCGCCACTATATGGAGAACAGAAGTGTGATACTTTGGCCCATAAAATTGCTGGGGGGGAAACTCCGACATTTCGGATGTCTTTCTTCGCGACGGATTCATTGCAGAGGTAAGGCATGTAGAGATACACAAAGTTAAAGATTTAACTTTCTCGATTTTCATTGTTTCGTAAGCATATACACGATGAATAACACAAAATTGTGGTTTCTTTGTTCTGTTTTAATGATAACTGGTTAGAAAAACAAAACAACGAAAAGCCTTATAACAGCCATATACCAATTTTCTATGCATTTCAAATATACATACACACACATACATATATATATATATATATATATATATATATATATATATATATATATATATATATATATATAAGAGAGAGAGAGAGAGAGAGAGAGAGAGAGGGGGGGGGAGAGAGAGAGAGAGAGAGAGAGAGAGAGAGAGAGAGAGAGAGAGAGAGAGAGAGAGAGAGATGGATAAAAGCCACCGAAAACTTTGGATTTATTGCCCAAATTTTTTAAGATATCTAGCCTCATCATAACCAGTGCGGTAAAAACATACAATATATACAAATTGATTAAAAACGCAGTATAATTATAATTTAAATTTGTGAAAACTGAAAATAAATACCAAATAGCCTAAGATTAAAAACCAGAAGACCAATTAACAAAAGTTAAAACTTTTTAAAAGGATAAAAAATAAGTAGGCCTACCTAAATCTGTGAGAGCTAAACACTGAGTGCTAGTTTTGTTTTCAGTAAGGATGACGTCAACTTGGCCGATATACAAAACAAAAGAAAGGGCCCAGTTGTGTAAGGATGGCAGGCACAAACTGCTTGATAGTTAAAGGTTTCAGAATAAAGAGAATAGTCTTTGGGTGCCTTGGTAACAACATTAAAATTATCATATGATAAAGAGGTTTTCCATCCACAGAGATCTATATATATTAGAAAATTCTTGTTTTCAAAGAGCATCCAGTATGGTTACTGACCCTCAGATGAGAATCACTACTCACTTTGAGTAATCTTTAGGTGGCATCGGCATTCTTCTCAACCTAACCTTTCAGGGAAGTAAAGCAATAACCTGGTGGAGGCCAGGTACGAGAAAAGTTGGAAGACTCGGGCCCACATGGCTGCGGACTATGAAACGTGAAGCAAGAGATGATGAACGGGGAAATGTTGGATTAAAAGCTCAATCTAACCGAGAACCTTTGGTTAATAGGCGTTGGAGAGATGATGATGATGATGATTAAAGCAATAAACCACTAAAGATAGTATCAGATTAGGAAGTTCGTTTTTATGATGAAATAGAGAGGCCCATGTCCTACGATTTCTTCATATCAAGCTAATAACTACTGCGAAGAACGTGGATTGAATGACCTGTAACTTTATTTGGGCATTATACGAAATGAATGGAGGCATACATATTTAATTTTGGGAACATACGGTATAGAGAGACATTGTTGAAATTTGTCAAGGTATTAGTGTTTTTCCTCATGTATATATTAGTCTACTTTTTAATCTTAAATTATTTTAAGTTTTTAGTTTCAATTTTCACATGTACAATTTATAATTATAATTACAGTCCTTTATTAATTTGTAAATATAATATATTTCTACAACACTGATGACGAGACAATACGTCTTGAAAATTTTGGCCAATAAATCCAAATAAGGTTTTGCCAAATTTTACCCATTATATTCCTTTTAATTCTTCGGCGACCTAGATGCCCCATTTTCCCTATTAATGAATCATATATATACTGTATATATATAAATTTATATATATATATATATATATATATATATATATATATATATATATATATATATATTCAATTTCTCATTCGTTTTGTGATTGAATCACACGAAGCCACAATGAAAATTGTTTTCATCTAAGAAAACCTTTTAAATAAGTTTTTGTGAAATCAACACATATCATTAAACTAGAAATATTGCTTAAATGTCAATGATAGTTTCATAATTATTTCAATGTTATACATTGTTTGGAGATACTAGTAGTTTGACATAATGGTATCGTACTAGCATACATTCAATATACTCTACTTTTCCTCTTCTTTTGCCTTCTTTAATCGTGCAGATATTGCAATGAATCTATTAAGAACTACTGTGAAAATCATTATCAGAATCTCGGCCGTATAAATTTTCTTAAACTTCATTTCACTCATAACAGTTCATTTCTATCAACAAGTCAATATCTACTATATAAATCCTTATCCCTCGCCATTTAACATTTCCATCAGTACAAAGCTTATATTTGTTTTGTTTTTTATAGCTCCTTGTACTTCATAGTTTGAGTTTCCTTTTCAGCTTCAGAGTTCCCACATGGTTGTCAAATTTCACAGGCTTCATTCATACATCCTCAGTGTCCCATTGAACTCTGCATCTCTCTTGACAAGGCTTCTAACAAAAGCCTCATCAATTCAGTAAGAGAACATCCATAAATTGACTTTGATTGCTTGATTAATTTGGGGTTTTCTAGCATCCTGACATCTAAGGTCATTGACGTCAATATCATTTGTTATAAATAAAGAATAAGAGGAAATTCCATTCAAAGCAATAAAAGCAAAGATGTCCTAATAAAAGTTAAATAGCCTAAAGTAAACCTGCTTCTGAAGTAGATAAAAAATATCGCTACCTTAGTACAACACAATCTACCCAAGAATCTTGGCATGATTGAACCTGTCATCCTCACCAAGAGCTTCAAACAGATATTTATTTCTCAAGGTGCTAAAATTGGGGCATTCGGTCAACAAGTGCCTCCCTGTCAGGGATACCAAACAGTCGTCGCAATATGGCTGGTCATCAGAAACTCGTGTAATCTCTTAAAAGAGAATATTCCTTCAGTCCTTTTTATTTTTCTCATCAAGATGCGAGTGTGCGTGTATACGTATGTTTATGCATGGATCTTTGAGGCTCAGTGGATCCAACGTTACATCAAGGAGTGAGAGACCAAAGTTCACATAGACTGGTTTATATTTGGAAAATCTATTATCCCTCTCATGATCTTGGCAGCGAATTTTAAACCTAGCGTTCAGAGTAGTATTACTATTATTACTTGCTAAGCTACAACCCTAGTTGGAAAAGTAGGATGCTATAAACCCAGGGGCTCCAATAGGGAAAATAGGCCAGTGAGGAAAGAAAACAAGGAAAAATAAAGAACACTAACAACATTAAAATAAATATCTCCTATATAAGCTATAAAAACTTAAACAAAACAAGAGGAAGAGAAACTAGATAGAATAGTGTGCCCGAGTGTACTCTCAAGCAAGAGAACAGTGGAAGACCATGGTACAGAGGCTATAGCACTACCCAAGACTAGAAAACAATGGTTTGATTTTGGAGTGTCCTTCTCATAGAAAAGCTGATTATCATAACTAAAGAGCCTCTTCTACCGTTACCAAGAGAAAAGTGGCCACTGAACAATTACAGTGCAGTACTTCACCTCTTGATAAAAGAATTGTTAGGTAATCTCAGTGTTGTCAGGAGTATGAGGAGAATATGTAAATAATAGGCCAGACTAGTTGATGTACGTGTAGGCAAAGGGAGCATGAACCGTAACCAGAGAGAAGGATCCAATGTAGTACTGTCTGGCCAGTCAAAGAACCACATAACTCTCTAGCGGTAGTATAGTTTTAATGATCATAGTAGAAAATTACTTAACTCTCGGGCGAGGACGAACGAATATGCATGCTCCATTAAAATGAAATGTACCTCTAATGACCTGACCAGTTAAGGTAGTACCTGATAGTTAAACAAATGTGGTATAAACAAACATGGCAGTGGTCACCAAACCAAAATCGAAAATGGCATACGGTTAATAACTTCATCCCAAAAGACTTGCTGAGAACCGGAAGGTTTATGATGAAAATGATAGATACACATACATACACATAAAACACGCTTGTTTACAGAGAGCAAACTCCATCTTTCCTAGACTTTTCTCTGAAAGGGGCTTTCATTTTCAAAAGTGATAAAATACGGCACCCTTGCCATCCCATAAAAAGCTGGTTTGCAGACGGTTAAAGACAAAAAGAAAAAACTGTCCTTTTCTTCTAGTTTCTGTTAATGTGCACATTCATAAAGGGGCCCTGTAACCCATCCCATTAACTTCTCAGCCAACAAACATTTACTGCGATTTATAACTTGTCCATGTAAACATGTTTGTTATATATGTACAGATGTATTTATAATCGCGTTCTAGAGTACACATACTCGCACTCAAGCATAAAGAGTTGTGGCCAAAAAAAAAAAGAACTTTCTTCGTGAACAACTGTGGTCATTATTGAATAATTTTTACTGTCCTCTTAAATTTTACAACTATTACATTTCATAACAAGCTTAAACATGAGGTCTCTCTCTCTCTCTCTCTCTCTCTCTCTGTCGTGTAGTGTTATAACCGATCATTTCCTTGCGACCTTCACCTTCATCGACAAGCGAATGCAGTGCCTCCACACCCCTCGGTATCAGCCCTTAACCCAAAGAAACAACACCTTTCCTTCACGGTTGTGTCTCTTCTCTTCCCTCCCTCCTCCTCTTCTTGTTCTTCTCCTTCCCACTCTACTCGACCTGCCCTCCTCTGCCATCATCCTTTCCGACTCCATCTTCAACGAGACCAGGCGAGCGAGGCTATTGGACAAATGGCTCAATTTGGTCACGCGCCAAAGGCAGGCAGCTTGTGTTCATACTGGAAGAAGACCCCGGGTTCATTCTGTTACTTCCACTGCCAAACCAACGATGCCAAGCGCCAAACCATGGATGAACGCTGATGAAGGTGCTGAAGGGAGAGGCAGGCAAGGAAAGGCACTGACCGAAGGGACGGAAAAGAGGCGCCAATGGAAAATGACGAATTAGAAAGGTGTGGTAAACTGGAATTCTCTCAGAATGATACAGTTCATAATAAAACAGCTGAGAGAGAGAGAGAGAGAGAGAGAGAGAGAGAGAGAGAGAGAGAGAGAGAGAGAGATATTACGTTAGTAAATATGTAACATTATACACACACACACACATATATATACATATATATATATATATACATATATATATATATATATATATATATATATATATATATATATATATATATACACACACACATATATACACACACTAAATTCCGTAGCATGTTCATTACTGACAAAATAAACATAATTCACAAAAAATTCAAAAGGTTCATAATCAAAACACTTTTCTTTCAGCCACTCTTATCCCGTCGTTCCTCACCTGTTTGTAACAAATGATTTATAAATCAGTGTATATGGATGACATGACCAATTATCAACTAAAAAGCATAATTTCATCTTGACTCACCATCCCTCGTTAGGTAATTACTATCAAACTCTATCATAATATATACCTGAATGAGTTAGAAATTATTTGGAATATATCATTCAGTAGAGCTAATTAAGGCTATCATCCCACTAGACTTGAATTTGCATCAAAATGGTACGATTTTCTAAAAATAGTCTGTGATGTTGAACGTAATAGTTTTCTAAGAATAAAAATAAATGAAAATTACATATAATGATAATCGACAATTTGTTCGTATTATTTGAATTTCGCCTTGGATGGTTTGTAGCTCAACAAGACAGGAAGTGTTATATAATAGAAATTAAAAGATATTATATTTTAAGCAAAAAAAAATTTTCTTTTAAAATGTAAGGCTGCTGTTCGAAAAACACCCAAATAAATAAAAAGTTCTTTGATATTTAAAATCCTTTTAAACGGATAATTATCAGAACACAGGTTTGATACTCGTTATAAATGAAGTTAAATAGTGCTTGCTAAAACCACAACCTCCAAAACTGTTGTTTTCCAAAAAAGTTGCATATTATATTATTAGAATCAACTCTCATTTAAAGTACTTATGATCTTTATAAAAATATGCTTATTTTAGAAATGCAGGTGGCTCAGAAAACATTCTGCAAAATCTTTTAAAAATACTAAGGTTGTAATAGAGCTGTATACATATGCATGTCTGGAAATGGTTTAATATGTTCCTTTTGCTATACATTGTGGTGACCTGTTTGATAACGTCCTTGACTGGTTAGAGTCACGATCAAACTCGTTAGTTCATTCATTGGCTGAAGCCTTACCATACTTGTGAGCTAAGATTAGGGAGTTTGGGGGAGCCTATATGTCTACCTGCTGAGTCATCAGCTGTCATTGCCTGGCACTCCCTGGTCTTAGCTTGGATGGAGAAGGGCCCCTGCGTGGCCGCTGATCATATGTATATAAGGTCAGTCTCTAGGGCACTGATCTGCTTGCTTTGTAATATCACTGTCCTTTGCCACTGCCGTTCATGAGAGGCCTTTAAAACCTTTAAATGCCTTAGTGAAGATATTGCAAAGACCATTAGGGTTCAACACTCGTAGAAACAAAGTAAAAAATTTGAACAAGAAAATTCAAGGCTTTTGAATGAGAGCGGTCGCATTTGTTGGAAGGGCCATTTATCTTCTAACAGACATAATTCAAAAGGTTAGATTTTGAATTGGAATATTCATTAACGCTATATTTAGTGGGGTTATTTGATAGTTATTGACGTTGTTATTCCGTTATTGACACGTACAACTGTGTTTCTGAAATTGATAGCATTCATGACACTCGGCTTTTCTTTGTTGGTGTTGTTACTCATCTGAAAGTTAAAAATATCAGCAATATAATCACGAAATCATAGACCGCTTGCCAGAGCCATACGAGCCTGCCAAGCATGTTTAATTGCGATCGAAACGAGCCTTGGTGGAGCAAACATTCATGTCAACAAGCTTTTGAAAAAGAGTGGTCCCATTCGGCGGAGGGAACCCTAATCTTCGAATGGACAGGATTTAGATCCCTATTGTTCAAAAAAAGGGGTCATTTGGACAGGCTTTTTTTCATAGGCTACGCAAATTTCATAACTCAAAGCCACTAGCAATTGCATTAGATTTGAAAATTCCACAAGATGAAAGGAAAGAATAATTATCATTGAGGCACATAAACTTAATGCAAAATCATCTTTTAAGTGGGGTTAGGTTTAACAAAACATAAAATTATCCAGTAAATCATAGAGTAATGATTCGTGTCTTTTTAAAATCGAGGAACTGAAGGGTAGCTATGCTTGCAACCTTGTTAAAAAAATTATAATAATAATCTCTCTCTCTCTCTCTCTCTCTCTCTCTCTCTCTCTCTCTCTCTCTATATATATATATATACAATTTGTTGAAAGGTAGTGGAACCAAATGAGGTGTGTATCAAATGAAGGCTGAGGAGTCTAGTAATCAACTTTATTAAAAAAAAAAAATTATCTGACAGCAAGGTAAGGATATTATTGTATTGTCAAAAATTAGCGCAATAAGAGAGGGTAGCAACGACATTACCGAATACGGTAGAGAAATTTTAGTTGGCCTCTTTATTAAATAATATTGAAGCTACCCAAATCAATTTTCTATTTTAATTTTATTAAATAACCAAGGACGCAACTCTTAATCACTTAACCTCACAGTGGACATCATGAAATCTAAAGAGAATATATTTCTTTAAATAAAAACTTTGGCAATAAAAAGATTTTGTTCATAAGTATTACGGCCCTGAATTGAAACGTGTGAGAGAGAGAGAGAGAGAGAGAGAGAGAGAGAGAGAGAGAGAGAGAGAGCACCCTTCCCCAGGAAGGCGTAAAACCAGAACACTGTTAAAGGCAAAGGCACTCAAGCCAGAACTTCTGCAAAAATGGAAAGTGTGGTAGAATAGTAGTTCCCGGGGTCATGACTCTTCAGGGCCATGAAAGAGGCAAGACAGGAAAAGGAAGGAGAGAAAGGATGGATATAAAAAGAGAGAAAAAACTTAACTCTTCCGTCATCTACAACCATAAATAACAAGCCCAAAGGGTCCACACAAAAACATGCCGTATAAACCCACAAAGGAATACGTCTACTTGCTAGCAATAACATTCCTACAGCCCCGCCGAGGATAACTGTCCAATGGAGAAATCACTTCAGTAATGTTTCCATCCACGGCTAGATTTTCAGTGTTCACTTCAAATTAATAATTGTTCATACTTTTATTTTCTATACTAGTTACCACAATAGAACATGTGATTTTCTGTTAATCTATTCACGTTCTTTTTTCACGATACTAATTCTAATAAATAATAAAGACATTTTTTTTTTTCTGACGGTCTCTTTTCCCTCTATACATTTCTTCTTTTATCTATCAATCCTTTATTTTTTTTGTAGAAAATTATCTACTATTTCTGTGGTTTATATTACACAGGCAACATATAATAATTCAATTTTATACGAATAAATACCTTTGTCTAAGGACTGGTATTAGAAAAATAAAAGAATGAAGTCAATCACACGCTTTTTTGTTTAACTGCTGTCCTAAAGATGAAATTTCGAGCAGCCTTTAATATATAATTCCATATATCATTTCATTGGCAAATGATTTTCATGGTTTCACCTTACACTTCCATGCTAGAATTTCGTAAGTACAACATCCCCTAGTCCTTGACAAATCAGCCCCCCCCCCCCCCAAAAAAAAAATCTTTTAAAGTGTATTAACCTTTTTACAATATATTTGTCTTATTTCAATATGTTTTATCAATAATACATATATAGTTATTCTAAACAGCATTTTACATAGTCGTTTAACTGTGAGACTAACTTTTATTGTAACAGAAACGTGGGTTTAATAGCCCGTTCAATAATTGTAACTTATCTTTCCTCTTTTTCAAAATTATAAATTTCACACTTAAGATACCATCACATAAGCTTCTCTCTATCATATTTCTTCTTATCACTTGGTTTCATAAAATTGTTAACCAGCATTATAATCCTTTCTCATCTCTTTAAGTCAGCTAAATTTAGATTCTAGATTTTGAGACTATTTACTCATGGCATGACTCATGGTTTATCATTAACCAAAATAACATAATATTCATATGATGTTACTTTTGTTGCAATTATTCGCTCTACTTTAGTTACATTATCTTTCATAAAGCAGCAAGTGTTAATGTCAGTTGTATTAAAGACTGAACCTTTATATTTTCATATAAAACAAAATTAACAACTTGTTCATTTGATATGATTAAACATTAATATTATTTGCTAGGACTAAGATTCGCCAAACATAACAGCAGTATGGTCTTGATAATTTCTGAAGATATTCTCAAAACTTAAGACTCATGTTAGTTCGTATAAGGATATGCAATGACCGTATAAACATGAATTTCGAAGTTCGTCATTATATTAATCGAAGTGATCTGCTAAAGTATCAAAAGGATCAATATAAACTATAAGTTGTACATTTCTGGATTGTCACATAGTACATTTTACCATAACCTTATCTTGCATTAATATGTCAGCTGACCTAAGATCCCTGACACTCAACATTCTAAATTTATGTACTAAGCTATGAGTGAAGTAAAAAACATTATGAAAATTCTCATAGCTAAATGCTCATTAACAAACAAATGTAGAGGAAACAATTGAATGTACTTTTAAAACCTTAAAAAGAAGCTAATTCCTTGTCACATATATCACGTCATGTAAAGTCAGCATGGGACCTAATAATTCATACAAATGTACATGACCCCTTTATAAGATAATGTTTAGTTGTTGGCAAACCGTCTCATTTTCTTGATTAAGTCACCATCCACCAACACCACAATTGATTACTTCATATTGTACCTTTACTACATTACATTTAACATGAAAATCAAATTCTCTACTGTTTTCTAGAAAATTGAAAAGAGATTCCATTAAGCTCTTAACATCAGGATAAGGAAGCTGGATTAGGAAAGACGTCTTCTATGACTTTACGCTCCGGTCGCCCCCAGGTAATTAATCATTCCAAAGACTCTATTCCATTTAATATATTTCCCGGTAACTCCTTGAAACCGTATGGCGCTGATGTCTATTTTGGAGTATGTTCTTCAAGTGAAATACCGATATTTCTTCCAGCTTCTCTTTAATTGCTCTGATTTGTAGGCCAATTTCTGGCATCTTTTCATTAGTCATATTTCACTTTCTGGGAACAGATTTGAATCTAGTGAACAAAAATCTACAAAATGGCAGTATACTTTGATAATTTAGATGTATATTATTATTATTATCACTTGCTAAGCTATAACCCTAGTTGGAAAAGCAGGATGCTATAAGCCCAGAGGCCCCAATAGGGAAAATAGCCAAGCGCCGAAAAGAAACAGTAACATCAAAATAAATATTCCCTACATAAAATATAAAAACTTTAACAAAACAACAAGAAAAAATACAAAGAATAGTGTTCCCGAGAGTACCCTCAAGCAAGAGAACTCGAACCTAAGATAGTGGAAGACCATGGTACAGAGGCTATGGCACTACCCAAGACTAGAGAACAATGGTTTGATTTTGGAGTGTCCTCCTAGAAGAGCTGCTTACCATAGCTAAAGAGTCTCTTCTACCCTTACCAAGAGGAAAGTAGCCAATATACAATTACAGTGCAGTAGTTAACCCTTTGGATGAAGAAGAATTGTTTGGTAATCTCAGTGTTGTCAGGTCTATGAGGACAGGAAAATCTTTAAAGAATAAGCCGTAACCAGAGAGAAGGATCCAATGAAGTACTGTCTGCCCAGTCAAAGGACCCCATAAACTTTTAGCTCCAATATATGTTTAAGATGATTAATTTTAGCAAATGCAACCCCAAGAACACAAACAGATAAAAACACACTACAACCCACCAACCTTTAGTAATGCGTTTCAATTACGTGATACTAACAACATCCTTGACAGATTTACACCTTTATAATAGAGTGTACAGAAATAGTAAAAAAATCACCAATCCAAAACTTTTCAAAACCCTAATGAAGAAATTTTATAAGCAAGATCTTATTGAAAAGAGCATCATTCTGTAGGAAATGCAATCAAACCTACAATTTGCAAACTTTATATTTTGGAGGCTTGGAATTATAATTTATTTTCCAATAATGGAATGAAAGGTTTTCATTCATTATGAATCGTTTTTTGTTTGCCTAACCTCTCTTGGTTCATTTAATTTCTGGGTACCGTCTGAGCGGTTGTTGGTTATACTAATAAAAATGAGAGAGAGAAAGAGAGAGAGAGAGAGAGAGAGAGAGAGAGAGAGAGAGAGAGATTTAGCTACTCAAAATAAGAAAGCGTCATCAGTAGATATTTAGGGAACGAGTGTTATTTCTAAAAAAGAGAATTTTTTGTAATGTTTTTGTTAATTAAAAAATTCATTTGCATTTTTTCTAAAAAGGACTTCAGTCTTGAAACTCCATAATAACCCAAGTGATAAAGGTGATCAGATAGCATCAAATTTATTTCAGACCTGGCTTAAAGTTTATTTATATATCTCCCTTGTTCCTTTTATCAGTAATCTATAACTATCTGAATTATTAAAAAAAAAATTACCCCCCGAAATTTTTTCCTTATATCGATTTAACATTAACTGAATAACAAAACGCTTTAAAATAAAATGGATGTTTCACCGTGAATAAAAAACGGCTTCATTTAGTTTAGCATTTTAGAGACTCCCATGAACATCTCCCAATTTTCTTATATTCATACAGTACATCCTTTAGATCTTTTGATTTGCTAATAATTAGTCACTGGAATTCAAGTAATTCCGTTAGAATTTTTTATATCCAAGCAAGTGTTTCCCACAAATCGCGAAATTGTACTTGGTGTAAAATTTCCTTAGATACGAAAGCTAATCTTTCAAAATTTCTTTCAGCATTCAAACAATAAATCTATGTAGCCTCATCTTATCATGAGGCTCTGGTAATCTAAATGACTTTAATTTTGCCCCTGATATATAGCAGATAATAAATAAAAAATATTTAATATAAAAAAAAAAAAATACCACAAAAGAAAAAAAAAAAACCGTTTCGTGAATAAAGTTCAGGTGGCTTCAATGCACAAATTCAATATAATAAATACTTTGCATGACCATTTATAATTAACGTAGTTAACAAGAAATAATATCACTATATGCAAATTTTCCCTTGAACCACTCTAATTATGTCGAGAGACCTTAAACAAGAAAACATGATCCTGTACAAAGCAATCTGATTCTATTAATGGAAAGAACGTGTAACATCCACTACATTTGCATTTGCCTTCTATCTAGGTCCATCCTATTTTATCCCAGGGAAAAGTCTGGTTGCCATCCCCACCTTTAAATCTTTAAAAGAAGAATAAAGAATTCACACACTCAGATGAGGGTCCATTGAAGAGAACCAATACTATTCTCTCTCTCTCTCTCTCTCTCTCTCTCTCTCTCTCTCATTGAAGAGAACCAATACTATTTTCTCTCTCTGTCCAATGAAGAGAACCAATAGTATTCTCTCTCTCTCTCTCTCTCTCTCTCTCTCTCTCTCCTTGAATAGAACCAATACTATTCTCTCTTTTTGTCCAATGAAGAGAACCAATATTATTCTCTCTCTCTCTCTCTCTCTCTCTCTCTCCTCCCTCTCCTCTCTCTCTCTCTCTCTCTCTCTCTCTGTCCATTGAAGAGAACCAATACTATTCTTTCTCTCTCTGTCCAATGAAGAGAACCAATACTACTCTCTCTCTCTCTCTCCTCTCTCTCTCTCTCTCTCTCTCTCACTCTCTCTCTCTCTCTCTCACTCTCTCTCTCTCTCTCTCTCTCTCTCTCTCTCTCAGTAAGTAAAGAAAAGTTGTTTATGGATACTAGTTAAAGTTCGAACAAAATCCAGTCGTTAAATCGAATTACGCAAGTTAAGGAAAAACGAAAGGGTCTGATATTCGTACCCACGAAATAATAGTAGAACTTGGTGTTTGGATGTCATTATTTACAAGAAACTTTGAAAATCGATACGTACATGATGTCCACATTCAAGGTAAATAAATGCTAACAGATAACATTATCACATACATACGTTACATAAACATAAGAAAAATATACTTTCATCTGACTCATAAAGAAAACAATAAACAATCAAACTTAGAATATTCAATGGCTAGTACAGTGGTAACGTGTTTGCCTAGCATTCGCATGGCAGCAGGATGATCCCAGCCCGGGACCGAGAGTTTAAGCTGTTTACTGGAGAGACCACTGCTGTGGTTGGGCACCGCAGTAGGGGGTTGGGCTTGTCCGGCTGACGTTCTGGTGAGCATCTATTCTGATGGAACTGGAACTGAAACCAGACACCTTTAACCTTTAATGAGATAATATTGCAACAATGCACACTATTTTAAAGCAAGCTGGCCTTATATCATTTGTTATGACCAATGAAATAAAGAGAATATGTGCATATATATATATATATATATATATATATGCTATTTTGGTATAGTGGTTTTCTTAGGCAATTTTTATCAAGTCCAAGAGAACTTGTGACATATCACACTAAGACGACATTAGTAATTTTTCTTGGCTTTAGGGCTAGACTTTTGAAGGAAAAGACAGACTTTACAACTGTGGTGTTACATTTACTCACCTTTTGCAGATAGACGTTTCATCCAATAACTAATGGCTATACTCAGGCCATCCTTACAAAGAAATAATAATCTTAACACAATGGTAGGGCTTCAAAAAAAAAAAAAAAAAAAAAAAAAAAAAAAAAAAGATATGTTGTGGAGAATAGGCTCTAGAGGCAAGCTGTAGATTTACTCTTGCTGGAGGTGAAGTCATAGTCTGGAGAAACTTAAACATCCACCAAAGGCTCCTACAGTCTGATGCGTATAGTTTCAACAATCACTAGCTGCAACTTTCAAATAAGATCATTTAATGAAGCCTTCTTGACGTGTGCATGAACAAAATGCCGACATATGATCGCATAATTTTTCCTTTGCCTACACATGCACCGATTAGTCTGGCCTACTCTTTTCACATTCTCCTCTTGACAACACTCAGATTACCAAACAATTCATCTTCACTCAAGAGATTATCTACTGCACTATAATTGTTCAGTGTCTACTTTCCTTTTGTTAAGGGTAGGAGAGACTCTTTGGTTATGGTAAGCACCTATCCTATAAGGACACTCCCAAAACAAATCAGTGTTCTCTAGTCTTGGTTAGTGCCATAGCCTGTGTACCATGGTCTTCCACTGCCTTGGGATAGAGTTCTCTTGCTTGAGGGTACGCTCAGGCACACTTTTCTATCTTGATTCTCTTCCTTTTGTGTTTCTTGTAGTTTTTTATAGTTTATATATGATATGGCTATTTTAATATCGTTACTGTTCCTAACTTATTTCATATTGTTCGTTACTTCCCTTGTAGTTTATCTATTTACGTATCTCCTCTCTTCACTAAGCTATTTTTCCTTGTCGGAGTTTGTTGGACTTATAGCATCCTGCTTTTTCAACTAGGATTGTAGCTTAGCAAGTAATAATAATAATAATAATAATAATAATAATAATAATAATAATAATAATAAGCTATAAGTCTTCTAAGGGTTGTTCTGTAGCCAATGTAGTATATATTGGACTTGCACCCCTTTTGAGCACCTGTATTTTGAAACTACATTAGTTATAGACTCCTTCCATACTCTGGGGTCATAACACTTTGTCCTCACGAGGGAAGCTACTAGGATGGGCTTGCTTTAGACTTCCAGTCTCTCAGCAGTATTTTTTTCCCAAATGGCACCATTCATTTTAATTTCAAGAGAAGAATTCTTATAATACCCTCCAGTTTTTGTCTTTAGACTGTTCTGTAGTTTACATTGTGATAGATATTTACATCCTTATTGTTTTTATCTTTGTTTTTCTTTACCTGAATCCTGGGCCTGTGTAAAAAGTTCATAAATATTCATCCGTATTATTTACTATATGATTTTGCTTGGTTATCCATCGTTTGTTAAGGTCTGCCTCATAGGTTCCGACTCTCCATGGACAACTTTCCAATAACTGTAATGTAAGAAGCCCCACTAATAAAAGAAACAATGCAAGACATCTTGTATAAGTGTGGTCACTCTCCTTGTGTGTTAAGAGAGAGAGAGAGAGAGAGAGAGAGAGAGAGAGAGAGAGAGAGAGAGAGAGAGAGAGAGAGAGAGAGAGAGAGAGAGATAGAGAGAGAGAGAGAGACTTTAAAAAAATAATGAAGACAGATGTGGTATACTTGATTTGTTGATTCTCAACAAAGATATCAACGAAAGGAAGTTTATACTTCTTGTAAGCTTTATGACTGGGTCTTTTATTTGTGATGAAGATCTTATCCCAATATCTTTCATACATTCTAGGCTTTTTGCGACTCCTAAATGTTCTTTCTTCCACAGCTGCCAAATCCATGTTGCCAAATAGAACTCCAAATAGAAAAATAGCTAAGCTATAAACCTAGTTCAAAAAGCAGAATGCTATAAGCTCTAGGGCTCCAACATGGAATATAGCTAAGTGAGGAAAAGAAATAAGCAAATAAATAAGCTATATATAAGAAGTAATGAAAAATAAATATCAAGATAATCAACAACGTTACAATTAATGTGTCATAAATAAACTATGAAGATAGACTTATGTCAACCTGTTCAACATAAAGTTTGAACTTCTTTAGTTCCACATATTCAACTGCTACATTAGAAAGAAATTTCCAAAGTAGGGTTACAGCTGAAATAAAACTTCTAGAATACTGTGTAGTGTTGAGCCTTATGATAGAGTCGGCAACATTATTAGAATTAACTGCATATATAGTACTACGTACAGAATGGTAGTCTTGGAAGATCCGAATGCAAAGGATGGTCAGAATTATGAAAAATCTTATGCAACATGCATAAAGAACTAACTCGACGATAACTCAACGATAGTGGCAGAGACTAGCAGTAAGATCAGGAATAAGAAATTTAATAAATCGTAAAAGTTTGTCCATCAAATTAAGACTAGAGTCAACAGCTACAGACCAGACAGAAGAACAATATACAAATATATATATATATATATATATATATATATATATATATATATATATATATATATATATATATATATATATATATGATCCTCTTAATACCTTCTCCCCCTGGTTAATCTTCCCTTTCTCGGAGATGAGATTCTAAGAATTTGTGAAAAGGCCGTAGCCATATGCTTCTATGCCAAAGTATTGTTTCATGAACTCAAGTGATAAAACTTTGAGGTATATATATGTGATTTACAGTCCCATAACTACTCATATGGAAATACCATCAGTATATTGAGACTCATTATTGATGGAAGACGTGTCTAAAATAATAAAATCCGCAAACCTATGTATGACGAAGTCATCAAATAGCTAAAGGGGTGAGGTTTGAAGACTCATATCGAAAGTCATTAAAAGAAACCACCAAAGGTATGTAATAAAGCAGTGTTAAACCAGAAGGACAAAATCACAATTCCTGCCACATTCATCTTTAAAATCATGGATTAACCGATTGTAATGTAAAACCTATGCAACTTTAGTGTTTTTTCCAAATACTGCCACTTATGTTTTTCATATTCTCTGATTTGCTCTTCTTTCATCTTATATCATTAAACCCTTCTATTCTTCCACCATCCTATCATTAAACCCTTCTATTCTTCCACCATCCATAATAATACTTATTGCTTCATCTTCATTGTTTCCATATAACTTTATTAACTACTATGAGATTCAGGGCCTCTGTAACACGGTTTTTTCGCAATAATTTTTTATCTATGAATCTCATAAATATAACGCTTCTTCAGAATGCACATTATATCGACATATAAATTTTGACTATATTCTGCATTACGTAGGTTGAATAAATTTGGTACTTATAATGTAAAAGTGACGTTTTTTGAAGACAGGCCAACTTACTCAGAGAAAAGCTTTCGAACGCACTCGTTACGTAACTTATGACGGCATTTCTTCCCTCTTTCTTGATCAATGATTGGCTATACGTAACGAAGGCTATACCTCTGCCAACAATGACACAAAAGTTGAAATAAAAGCAAAGCAGTACACCTTTATGAACTCTGAAACCTCTCCACTGATAATTGTCATAATGAACAAACCAACAAAATATGTTAATAAATACAAAAACACTTCGATTATTAGTCTAACTCCCAAATAAGTTTCCTAAGAAATTACAGTCTACTTTATAGGTCACAATCAGATTGACAAGGTGTTGGGAATAGTTGGTAATTTTCAAAAACGTTGTAGACAAGCATGATTTGATAACTGCTATATCCTATGTCAAGCAATTTTTATTTATTGTCTATCTACCTACCTATTTACTGTAAAAAAAAAAAATAGACGGTACCGTATTTTGGCTTTAAACCTTCACCAATAATTATCGTCAGAATGATGACTTCATGAGGCTCCACCCACTTTGGCCTCGTTATAATTCAGGATAACACTGAAGGCTATCATGGGCATTGTTGGATAAGAAAATTTAAATTCTGGATATAAAAACTCATTTCTCGAGTAGTTTTAAGAAGTGCTAAATGATCCTCAAGGATCCCAGCAGTTGGCCTGAACGTTTAATTCATTTATACTACTGTTGCGGCATTACTGCTACAGTAGTATTACTACGCTAGAACAGATACCCCACCCACATTTATGTATCGTTCCGCCATTCATAAAGTCTTTGTAATGTTTTTTTCACTGTGCAATAAGCCATGGCCTCCTCAGAAATTAAGTTTAACATTAGATGATAGGTTATTTCATTAAGCTGACAAATTATGGCAACTGGGTATGTTATTGCCGATGTTGAAGCTAAAGATAAAGTATGGTATCATTCCTTTATTGCATTATCATCTTTACTACTATTTGTTTTGCTACATATAGTAATTATTTTAAAGGATAAATGAATTATGTTCACTTTACTTCTATAAATTCCCATTAGATGTACAAATAAAACTCCTAAAATTATTCCTGATTTATTTACAAAATGCAGTCATGCCCAAAACATATATGGTCGTACGGCCTAAGAAGAAGAAAAAAATTTATATCGGATGATCCGTTGGTCTGATGGAGAGTTTAGCACAAAATTCTTATTTTAACAAAAATAGTTATATAAAGACTGTTTACGTACAATCTCTCTCTTTCTCTCTCTCTCTCTCTTGGTGGCATAGTGAATAGTTAATGGAAATGTTCAAAAGCCTGAATGACATTACAAGTATTATAATCATGTTACGCTAAATACAAATCCGACCTTAAATATTGGATTTAAACTAAAAACTGAATAATTACCTATTCAGGCTATAGTAAATATGGCCACGGGCTTTCTCTTGACTGTATAAAGTTGCAAGTCGTAAGACAAATGCAGTTTTGCAACCACGGGGGGCAATTCCAAATCATGTTAGCCATTCTTGACTTATGGTTTTCAGAGCCGATGGAACAAGGTGAATGGGTGTCTGGTGGATGGGTGGGGCAAAATTTTGTCAAAAGGTGTTTACATTGCTTACGTAATGAATGTTTTCAACTATTGGCTCGTAATCACTGGCCATGGCGTCGGCTACATCATTTTTACTCTATAAAAATTAAAACTATCGGGTTTAGGTTATTGATAATGCTAACAAAATTTGTGTGTGGTTGTAAAATTACATATGTCAACTTTCAGCTACATCCAATGCTTTGATAAGGAGCAAAGTCAAAAAAACCGTGTTACAGAGGCCCTGAATCTCATAGTAACTCTGGCTAATATGTACTATAAATTTTCTCTTCTTACACAATTTTAAATCTTTTTTACTAGTTTCTTCAGTTTATCTTCACTGAATCATCTTAAGAACATCAAACATCCCACAATCCATTCAAGACACATTCAGTTACTTCATAACTTCACACCTATATCCATTATCCTTTTCCGACTGTTTGTGTCAATTCATCCATGAAGATGTTGGACCAGCATGAAAAAATGGAATACCCTTGTCTCTGATACACTTCCAACAAACTAATCATTTTACTTACTCCATGTTCTATTTCATGTTTCACTTCGTTATAAAATATTCCTTTGGTATCAACAAACATTTGTCGATACCAAACGTTTATACCACCTTCAACATTGCCTCTCTATCGATTCTATGACAAATCTTCCGATGTTTCTTTCTGCCCCATCCATTGTTCTTCCCCAATCAGTTGTAATAAAGTCTTCTTTTTGTAATCACAATCCTACCATACATGTTCTCTGACATAGTAAGTATTCCAAAGACACAACAATTCTTAGAGTCACCTCCATTACCTATTAACTTTTTGTAAAAAAAAAAAAAAAAAAAAAAAAAAAAAAAAAAAAAAAAAAAAAAAAAAAAAAACACTCTTCTAACAGACTTCTAAAGGACTTTACCCACCTCTATATCGATCCAACGAAGACTTATCAACTACCCTATGACATTATCATTGTTATCTGCAGCATCTACCTTGTAATCCCATCAACTCCTAGATTCTTTCGTTAACTCTAAATGACCTTTATTACATACTCAACAGTCACATTCAGAAGAATTTTCAGTCTTGCATCAATTACTTCCATCTCATTTTTGTTCACCATATTAACCTCATTTGAAAAACACTACTTCACTCAACCTTCTTCACCTTTCCCTTTGAATTTACATCTATGAAAAATTAATTTAATCCTCTCTAAAGTTATCATTCCCTCTCACTTGTATGAGTTCATTTTTGGAAAGCTTTTTCTTATTTTACTGATTCTTGATTAACTTGCACATGCCCTTCTCTTCCAGCATGCAACTGTTACGAATAATCTCTCGAAGGGCGAATTATTAAGTTACTGTAATGTAATTGCTGAAAAGGCTACAGGTTAACGAACTAAGGAATTTTGCGGGTATAGACTGGCATAGAAAGACCTTAAACAGATGTAATTGAAAAGACATGCCTGAGGCCTTTGTCCTGCATTGGACCAATAAAAGCTGATGATGATGAGGATGATGATAATGATGAACGTAAATGAATTGTGATTTCTAAAGAATCTACTGAGACACATACAAATCTAATGCAATTATTATGGGGTCGGAGAAATCTATGGCGATGTAGGAAATCTAGAATACTTTGGAAGGTTCTAGAAGGAAAAACCATGCTTACGTGGAGTTTAGAAAGGAAGTGACGTCATTTGAAATGAGTCTCGATACCGAAATTATGTTCTATTTTAGTAAATAGGAGTTTCTTTGTGAAAGTGTCTCTATCACGAGAATATAAATATTTCTAGTTACTGCCAAAAATATATTATGAAAATATATTGCTCTTTAATTACAAAGACCCTTACAAGATCATTTAAGGAACAAGGTGTTTTCAAGGTACCACGTGACATAGCCATATAATATGGACCCAAGGCAAGTTTTGCACATTTCTGGGCAGTAAACTTGAAGTTTACAACGTCCTTCAAAAGTTAAGTTAACCTTCGGCTATGCATACCTCTGTCCTCCCATACGTTTCTGATCTCGATAATTAACATTATTGTGTTTGAATTCCTCAAGTGTTAATATAACTGTCAAAGCCTAGTACTATTTTTGAGTTTTAATAGCTTATGGTACTGACGTGTTAATATAACTGCCTTAGCAAAGTACCATTTATTATTTAAATTGCTTTAAAGAAACGAAGTGTTATAAAGTATATAATCGCTGTTTTGACACTCGGTCTAACTATTAATACTAAATTTTTATGTACCTTGCTATTAACGATATTCCGTTGTGAATTAATCTGTTGATCGAAGACAATAGTATGATTTGTAACCGTGCCCTGAATGTAATAGCACATAAGTGTCTTCTGTATTTCTTTAAATGAATACAATACTTTTGAGATTCCTCATGATTTACCACATGCGAGTGTGGATCGCTATGTAAAATTATGACTATGTAAAAGATGTAATGTAATATCATCATACTGCCTGTACTTTACTGACGCCATCATACCCAGGATGTCTGTATATATATATATATATATATATATATATATATATATATATATATATATATATATATATATATATATGTATATATATATATATATATATAGAGAGAGAGAGAGAGAGAGAGAGAGAGAGAGAGAGAGAGAGAGAGAGAGAGAGAGAGACTATATGCATGTATTTGTATGTGTATGTACTGTAATTTCCTCGTGCAACTTGTACTCCACATAAAGGGCGTTGATATACGAATTAAATCTACAAATATCTCAACGAGGTTTTAGGGTTAAAGTAGCTAGAGCTGCTAGACCGAGCCCTTTTTCTTGACCTTCGCAATTGGTAATACCCATTTACAGTTTGGTGTACTTGAGATAATAGCTGAGATCAAATGCAGTCTCAAAAATTCGCCGCGTGAGCGCTGAACAATGTTGTCAACGCTTTCATCCCCGAGTGTACAGTTGGCTTCATTAATTCCGGTACACTTCACGGGAAGTTAGGGGACGTCAGTATACCGGAATTAGTGAAGCCAACTGTACCAGGGTGGTAGGACGGTGATACAGTGAATTTAGCCAAACCAACATTTCCTAATGGGATTAGCTGAGCTGCAACAACGCAAACACGCGCAAACATATATATATATATATATATATATATATATATATATATATATATATATATATATATATATATATATATATATATATATATATATATATATATATATATATATATATAAAATATATATATATATATATATATATATATATATATATATATATATATATACACACACTTTAACATTTGAAATATACTTGTAAAATACAAAATATTTTTCAATTTAGCCAAACCAACATTTCCTAATGGGATTAGCTGAGCTGCAACAACGCAAACACGCGCAAACATATATATATATATATATATATATATATATATATATATATATATATATATATATATATGTATATATATATATATATATATATATATAAAATATATATATATATATATATATATATATATATATATATATATATATATATATATATACACACACTTTAACATTTGAAATATACTTGTAAAATACAAAATATTTTTCAATAATCTTAAGGTTTCTATATTTACATACGCTAAGCAGGAAATATCATACATGAAGACCGTTAACTAAACATGAAAGCTTTGAACATAGAATAATAAAATGTAATTGGATTTTTCAGAATACAGAAGTATGTTTGAAAAAAAATCAATATGTTGAATTCATATATGTATATGTATATATACATATACATATACATATATATATATATATATATATATATATATATATATATATATATTTATATATATATATATATATATATATATATATATATATGTGTGTGTGTGTGTGTGTTCATATATAAAACGAAAAGTTACTGACACCAAAAATTATATCTGATATACGATGTCCATTAAAATACATATTAAATAAATAATAATTGTATTATATATCGGAAACCAAAGGACACATATATACATATATATATATATATATATATATATATATATATATATACACACATACATACATACATGCAAACATACATACAGACAGAAGACATCCATACATATATATGTGTGTGAGTGTATGTATATATATATATATATATATATATATATATATATATATATATATATATATATATGTGTGTGTGTGTGTGTGTGTGTGTGTCTGTGTTTTAAGAATGTCTTACGCATACGACTATTGAGGGCTGTGATGGTTGAGCAATGGAATTACAAAACCGTATAAAGGTTATGACGAAAAACATTGGAAATATATATGTATATATATATATATATATATATATATATATATATATATATATATATATATATATATATATATATATATGTGCGTGTGTGTGTATATATAATATATATAAATATAATTATATATATACATATATATATATATATACATATATTGTATACATATGTTTGTGTGTATGAATATATAAATATGCGTGCGTATTCATTAATAAAGGGCGTCTTGTACATCATATTGCAGAGAACATCTGGGCTACTAGTGGAATGGCTCATGAGACCCTCTGAAGCTTTATGGGAAGGGTGGAGTTGGAATCATTAATGAGCTCTTGTGAAGTTTTGTGAAAAATCATCCTTGTACTCCAAAATCGATGAAAAAAATTCCATTTAATGAAAATTTCAAATAACCTTCAAGTTTCCATACATCAAAATTTCTTAACTTTTTTTTTCAAATATCTTTATATTTCCAATGTTCTTCGTAGGTCTCAGCAGACACATACAATAATTGTATAGTGTACGTAAAACGACATGCTTAAAAAGCACTATATATATATATATATATATATATATATATATATATATATATATATATATATATATATATATATATATAAATATATATATATATGTATATACATATATACACATATATACACATGTATACACACACACACACACACACACATATATATATATATATATATATATATATATATATATATATATATATATATATATATACTGTATATATATACATATATATACAATTATACATATATACATATATATATATATATATATATATATATATATATATATATATATATAGATTGATAGATAAATAGATATAGGTATGTGCGTGTCTGTGTTCATTGTCTCAACCTACCCCGATATCAAGCAATCAAGAGCGTAAAAAAGAAGATTAACTTGCTGCTGAACTTATCAGACTGTTTTCAAACACGGTAATTAAGTTGCAAGGGGGAATTGCTTAAGGTTAACCTTGCATTCCACGGCAGTTCTCTCATCTTACACTATTGTTGTGAGTTGAAATTCTCTTTCTGAACAAAGTTTTTTCTATACTGCTACAGTATACCAAACCTTTATTTAGTTATCGCTTATTTTTGAGATTCATATGAAATGTATGAGCTCTCGTCTTGTATCAAAAATCCTTTGGCATTAATGTCATAACCAAGTCTCTTATATCAATTATTACATCCTGAAAAAAAACTCAAGACAAACTAGGGAAAAAAATGCTATATATTTCTTGATACGAATTTTAATTCAGGTAAGTAGACGCTTGGCAATAAGAGGTTTATTCTCCACACGTACATGCACCAAATGATTGTTTATGGATCTATGTATAATATTCATAAATTTAAGAGATGAATATAAAATATCTCGGGTATTGTTTGAAATGTCACCCAAAATTATAATGCTCCTAAGAAAATTAAATCAAAATTAATTTAAAGTGATAATTTCTAGGGAATTATGTTCAAAACACTAATAACATATAGAAAAAATACCTAACTGCAAGCTCAGGATTATTAGGACATCTATCCATATTATTTAAGAATATTTTACTAAATATGAATGTAAGAAGAACTTAGGAAAAAATAATATTAATAACATAAATGCTCTAGATAACAAAAGAAAAAAAAAAACTCACGAGAAGGGAAAATTCCAGTGGTCAAAAAATAAGTATTATGAAAAAGTATGACATTTTAAGACCTTCACCTATATGTCTATGAACAAAAATAGTATGTACAGTATATATATATATATATATATATATATATATATATATATATGTGTGTGTGTGTGTGTATATGTATGTGTGTATGTGTGCGTGTATGTATACATGTGTATTTTCATTTTCATATGCTTAAGAGACACAGTATATTATTCCTACTTGCAGAACTAAACAGCTTTCTTTTTGTATTTAATTGGTTTCTTTGTGTAAAAGTATTGTAGCTATCTCATTTTCGTTTGGTTCTTTTGTCTTTCCCTTTATCAATTTATATACCCTATCCTGGTAAGAGGGAGACATATATATTCACAAATAATGACTATTGAAAACCTGGATAAAACAGAGTAAAATAGAGCAGGAAATGGAAAGAGAGGAGAAGAAAGGAGAAGAAAGGAGAGGAAGATATATGACGACATTACAGGAAAAGTGAAAAGAAAAAGTGGGCGGAGTCAACGTTGAGTCTTCGCCAGCGGGGCCTGTCTTGAACTCGTCATCAGAAACGCATCCTTTAACTCCTCCCTGGCGCCCATTGTGCTTTAACCAGTTCCAATATCTTTCCTACTCTCTACGATTCCCCTTCGCTACTTCTTTTATTTATTGTTCCTTTTCCGTTTAATTTACCTTGAAGAGAAGTGCAACTTTGCTGTTGTATTCTTAAAGAGTTAAACATTAGATTGCAAAGAACATTTACTATATTCGGAGAAATTGAAAAGCTAACCTTTTATTTCGCTCTTCCTCTTTCGATTCCCTTTATTGGGTCATTAAGTATCATAAAGATGCAATAGATGCTGACAAATACCGAATACAATATCCTCTACTTTACTAGTTCTATTTTACCTTCGAGAATTATAACGACTAGAGAAGATACTTGTTTTATTTTTGCCCAAAATTTTGAGAGAGAGAGAGAGAGAGAGAGAGAGAGAGAGAGAGAGAGAGAGAGAGAGAGAGAGAGAGAGAGAGAGACCCGATATACAAATATCTCTCAGTTCAATTCAGTTTACAAATGGGGATTGCCAAATCATAATTTATACACCGATAAAATTATCCATGGGTTACAAATTATACATTTGACATGATATTTTATAAGGTAAGGTTCACCATCGAGTGGCTTAAGAGAATTAATTTTAGTACAGAAAGTTCTACTTGCTGGTATCCACCGTGAAACAAAAATACGAATAGAGCAGACATTATGGTACCCAAACCAAGGTATATCTCAATCACAATTGAAAATTAGGGATTTGATATCTAGAGAGATCCATTTCATTTTTATCTCCGCCAACGAAGTTGGAAGGAGGTCATGTTTTCGCCCCTGTTTGTGCCTTTGTTCGTCTGTTCGCTTGGTTGTGAACAACTTCCTGACCACAATTCTACTCAGAATAATGAAACTTTCACGGATTAATTGTTATGTTGTGACGAGGAAGTGATTAAATTTTGAAAGTCCTGGGTCAAAGGTCAATGTCAATGTCGAAAAAACGTCGGCCGAATTAACCCTTACCTTAACTCCAAGTTCACACATGGTTGTCGCACAGATTTAACTTGCCTTGACCTAACAGGTCATACAGGCTAACAGTTGTTGCTATGACTGCCACCGTGGCGGAGGTCTGCACTCTCAGAGTGCTTTTCTAGTTTTCCCTGTATTTTCCTACACACACACACACACACTCACACACACACACACACACACATATATAATATATATATATATATATATATATATATATATATATATATATATATATATATATATATATATATATATATATATATCTTGCATTCTATCCCACAAAATGCCGGCCTGTCAGTCACGATAAGAACACGATTTAAAAGAAGAAAATCGTAACGCTTGGCCATTAGAGGTAACAATTGCCAAGCTGAGTCATTCAGTTTACTAATCTCCCCTGAGCAAATGGGAAATTTCTGTGGTCTTACAAATCTTGTGGGAATTACGGGTCTGTCCTTTGACTCATTGTAACCTGGGCCAAAATAGCAACTGACAACATCCGAGGAGGAGACAAAGGGAGATCAAAGTACTGAGTTCTTGCTTAGTGAAACACCTTTTGACAGATGATATTACATTTTTTATAAAATTTAATTCCACGACGGAAATTAAGTTATTAAAGGTCATTTCGTTTATCCTGTTGATATTGAAAACAAAAGAATTATCCTATACCTATGGTATAATAGGAATGATAAGCCTATATAAAACTCTTGTGACACTTTAAACTCCAAAATAGTTAAAAGAGGAAACAAATTCAGTTTTGTTCTAATTATACATACTTAAATACAATATCCGGATAGGATCTAAGAAAAATTGGTAGAAATCATCACGAAGAAAGTTTTAAATTATAACAATTACAGAATCTTTATATAAAGATATGCTCTGTAGATCAGAAAATACGCTAATCCAAAACTGTTACCAGCTCATCTATTAGAAAGTGTAACCAGTTTCTTGATCAAGTATTTTCAGATGAAAAAAAAAACAGCGTTACTTCATACAGTCAATTGACTAATAAGAATTCTAACTTTTTCAAGAAAATAAAGACTTTTCCTCATGGACAGAGGTTGGTGACAAAATAAATAAAATCAATGACAACAACAATTACAAAATCATTTTCAAGCGCGATAATAATATCAAGAGACAAAAAGATAGAATTATATAATCGATATTATCCTCAACCTAAAAGTCGGCTCAATGGATTTAAAAAATTAATGTATGCATTTTTTCGAAAAAATTGTCTATACAGAGCATAGATTATAATTTCAGTGAATATATATATATATATATATATATATATATATATATATATATATATGTATGTATATACAGTATATATATATATATATATATATATATATATATATATATATATATATATATATATATATATATGTGTGCGTATGCGTGTGTTTGTGCGTGCGCACGTGTGCGTGTGTGTGGATAAAATAGCCCGATTTTTTTATTTGCATACGAATACTCATTATAATTATATTTTCATAAATCCTTATTATGATTACTAACAAGTCCTCAGCATCTGGTTTTCCGTTACGAGAATTCAATCGCCTATTCTTAACTACATATCATTAGCTTATTTGATTAAGATATGATAAAACCCAATATTCCTTACAAATCCTACGTTACCCTCTAAGTTTAATTTTTCCTCCCGAAATTCGGAACGCTGCTATACTATACTCAAGCGAATTACACATATTTTGCAATCTCGTCCATCAAAAATACATCGGTGTTCCTCCTTTCAAAAGACCAATTTGTAGTTATTTTATCAAGGACTCGACTGGCTACGTTATTCAGCTGTAAGTCTTATTCACTACACTCATTTCTTATTCATATCTAAACAATTATATCCAGAAATGGAGACGTATGTTTTCAAGATGCTAGGTCTGTGAGAATAAAAAGCTGATTTACGATTGAGCGTATCTTAGTGGGGAAAGGAGAGAGAGAGAGAGAGAGAGAGAGAGAGAGAGAGAGAGAGAGAGAGAGAGAGAGAGAGAGAGAGAGAGAGAGAGCGGAGTCACCTTACCAAGATGACAGAGCCATGGCCCTGTAAGAGGAATGTCATATATATC
>NC_090746.1:83497259-83534759 GCF_036898095.1 Palaemon carinicauda
AAACTTCATAAGTTCAAACATGCAGCAAAAGGTTTTAGGTTGAGCAGGTTGACATAAGGCTCTCTTCATAGTTTATGTATAGCAGATCTATTTTAGCGTTGTTACTGACCTTAAAATGTCTTATATTTTCTATTCTTTACATCTCATATATAGTTTATTTATTTGCGTATTTCCTTTTTCTAACTGGGCTATTTTTCCTGCTGGAGCCCAATGGTTTGTAGCATCCTGCTTTTCCAACTCGTAATGATAATAACAATAATAATAATAACACGTGTGAGGTAACTGAGCCCAATAAAAGTCGCATTGCCCTTCACATTTCTCAAGTTTTATATCCACTCATCTAAAATGAAAATGGCTGTCCATCATCGGGAAAAGCCAGTAGAGTTGTGTGTGTGTATTCGGGTAGAGAGGAAGCAATCCTGACGCATTTGATATAAAAAAAAATGAGGACCGAGTCCACATCTATGTATTATATAATCAAGCCAAGGTTCCTTCTAAGAAAATGCCTTATGCTAACATTCCTCTTTTTCGTGCAGCTGTAGCAGGTTACTGCTTTCGGGCATTCAGTAATAAGCCTTTAGAAAAAAAAATCTAAAAGGAAATCCATCATGATTTATATAAATAAATAAATGATGAATTGAAGGACCAACTCCAATTGTGATCTATATTTATCATTAGTTCAACCCGTGTATAGGTAATCCTTGTAAAATACATGTATAATTAGAAACGTATGGCTGCCCAAGGCACTAGAAAAGCTGGAAGACCCAGGCCTACATGGCTGAGGACTATGAAGCGCGAAGTAGGAGATGATGAATGGAGAAGTACTGAATTAAATCTCAGGATAGAAACGACTGGCGAAATCTAACCGAGACCATTTGCGTCAATAGGCATAGGAGGAGAGGATGATGATGATCAACTGAAAGATAGTTCAATACGTTCACTCAAGGCATTTATGTAACACGTGATTACGCGTGATTCACGTTAAGCTTAATCTAGTAGCCTTATTTTGCCTAATAAAAATCTTTCAATACAAATCCGGGCATATTGTAAAACTATCAAGTTGGTTCAGAGCAGTAATGACAGTTTGTTAAAATAGCATTAAACTGTTGAGATAAATATTCATATAGAGATCCATACTGTTCATCTGTCATGTCCACTACATTATTAATCGTGCCTCATATATCACAAATCATCTATAATACTATAGCGTTATTGAATGACATATCAGACAACATTAACAGTTAAAAGAACTGCAGGAAAAGAGAGTTAAAGGCAATCGAAAATGAAGACAAGCAACTATGGTTTTGTAATCTCATCTGAAAACTAGATTGAAATTATTGCCATAATTATACAAATATCCGTAAAAAAGCACACAAAAACTTATTGGTACTGGCTAGGGTAAAAGCATTGGAATAGCTGACATAATAAGGGCTCCATGAGCTCAATATGCTTTTCAGTACTTGAAAATATTTGTTTTCGATTATAGTAAGATACTTCCATTAACCCAAGGTTTAGCGTAACGCATACGCCAAAAGGATATGAGAGAGAGAGAGAGAGAGAGAGAGAGAGAGAGAGAGAGAGAGAGAGAGAGAGAGAGAGAGAGAGAGAGAGAGAGAGAGAGAGAATTATAATAATTAGAATAAAAAATAAAGGTACATTAAAACAAGAATGGGTATGTCAAGTCAATATCCAAAACTACATATACGCAAAATATACCAATCGTACGTGGATGAGATCATACAGAAAATGCTGCTCAGAGAGAGAGAGAGAGAGAGAGAGAGAGAGAGAGAGAGAGAGAGAGAGAGAGAGAGAGAGAGAGAGAGCCTTTTCGCCCTATAAATAAAGACCAAGGAGACTGAAGTTACGGCTGCTAGTCATAAACAAGATGGACACATCTATAAACAAGACTCGTAACCTGTTTAATAAAAACAACAATACCAAGCAATAACGGCGATAAACGACATCACATTTATTGGCTATATCAATTCAATCAAAGAGAGAGAGAGAGAGAGAGAGAGAGAGAGAGAGAGAGAGAGAGAGAGAGAGAGAGAGAGAGAGAGACGATACTCCTGTTTCCGGTAAATTGGACGATGTAGAGCGATTTTCCAATCATAATAACACCCTGAGGACACCATCTATTCAGTCCGAACTCTCCTTCAATTTCGGAAAGCTAAGAAAGGAGTGTAGATGAGATTTTCAAACTTTTAAAGAGACATGGCATTTTTCTAGCATTCCATTACTTGAAATTGATTATCGGTATAAGTTATGAATCAATTAGATAAAAAACGGAGAACATTTGAAAGGTTGTTTGGAGATTAATCATACTGTTAAAAAAAAATCGTAATTTTAATCTGAAATTCTCCGTAAAAATATACTGTTCTCAGACGTATTTCAGTTAATACAGCCGACCGTATTTTTTACCCTACTTTGTAATTATCTATTACGGCTTAGTGACCGTAATATCACTCCTTAACGTCAATATATTCATTTTTAAGACGGTAAATGCTTGGCAACATTTATTCCAGGATTTTTATCGGTTTCACAACAGCTTTTTAACAATGTACCTTAAACCCTTAGAGCTTATTTTGTATCAAGTTCATCATGTCAACATAATCTTCTTGTGAATGCCAAAGGCATTTCCTTTGACATTCACAAATCAACCCGTTGACATTCTCAAACGAACATGCAAAACCTAATAAATGAAAATACATAAATGAATTGAATATAAAATTTAGGCCTGAAGCCAAGCACTGGGGCATCAAAGGACATTCAACTATATAATACAAATTAATCAATCATACCCAAGTGTCAGCCTTTATGAGTCAAGTCCTGTTTCAGCTAAAGGTCAAAGAGAAAAATAATAGTATTTTTGTACCAAATGACAATGGAGAAAATAGACGATTAAGAAATATCTTACGAAGAAAGTGCTACAAGGTGGAGACCTTTAAACTGTATATCATAATGTGGTACTAACACAACTTCAACTATGACCGAGAGGTTGTTTATTTACCTTAGTTTTATTGTCATCCTACAAATCCTGTCCATAAAAGAGCCAATGACCATTTTTCATCCAAGAGATACGATAAATTGAAGCTTTAAGGCAATCTCATATAAGAATAAATCAAAAATCACAATTCCCTCATCATAAGAGCACTATTACCTCGCTGCCCGTGTACTTTAGTTAAAGTTTTTGTATTTCATATAGGAGAAATTTATTTCAATGTTACTGTTCTTAAAATATCTTATTTCTCTTTGTTTCCTTTCCTCACTGGGCTAGTTTCCCTGTTGGAGCCCCTGGGTTTATAGCATCCTGCTTTTCCAACTAGGGTTGTAGCTTAACAAATAATAATAATAATAATAATAATAATAATAATAATAATAATAATAATAATAATTCTTTTTTCTTATTTAAAAAACAAAATTTTACATCTATCCTTGAAATGTAATATACGAGAAATATCCAGCGAAAGCCCCGAAATATAACCAAATATATACCTAATATAACCTGATGCGTCATAAAAACAAACTCGAGGACAAGTAGAAAGGCTAAAGAAAGCCAAACAAGCATAAGATCTAAGAAGTCTGGTTCTGAACCCTCCAACTGTTAGGCTTTAGGAGAGGTTAAGCTTATGACTTCCGAGAGACATCCTGTAATGGCAATATCATTTCCAAAATGACCGCGGAGATTTTGAGGGTCTTCTCATGATGATAATCACGATATGAGGGGAAAAAAGGGGGAAAGCCTTTTGAACAATTTAGTTTAGCTATTTTTCAGTGTCAAGTAATCCTCCTTGCTTTGTTCATATGTAATGTTGGTAAATAAATACTTATAATGAGATATAGTAAATTTAGTCACTAATTGAACCTTATGATGACGTGATTTGATCATTACAAAGATACTGAACACAACTGTTATCATCTATACACAGAACATTTCTTGTAAAACATTTTCTATCTATAAAATACCTTCTGTGTGATAAAAAAAGTATTATAAAAAAATAAATTTCTTCAGGAAATCATCATAAGAATTCTTCTCGCGTTAGATATGCCCTACCACCATCATTACGCGTAATTGCAGTAGAATCTTTGTTAACAAGTAACAGATAAAGCAGAAAACTATTTTTTCGTGAATTCTATTTCTGGAACAACAGATATATTGCACACTTATTCTAAGCAATCGGGTGCATATGAGAGAGAGAGAGAGAGAGAGAGAGAGAGAGAGAGAGAGAGAGAGAGAGAGAGAGAGAGAGAGAGAGAGAGACAGAGAGAGAGAGAGAAATCATCGATGGTAAACATCTAGTGATGAATACTATATTCAGGAAAGAGCACATACGACATAGCACTACTAGTTATGTCATTCTGTATTGTTTCCATTATTTTCTATAAATTGCTATCCAAAATTATTCATGAAACATACCTCATGGCTGCCAAAGCTTAGTTAAAAACTGGAAATAAGAAACGATAGATTTCCGTTGGTCAGAAATAAAAACATAACACAAGGTCATATCAGTAGGCCTTCGTGTAATATTAGATCCGAAAATCTACAATTAAAGTGTACCCATTAATCATGCATGCTACAAAACTGGCGTATCTACTGGACATTTGATTATTTACAATGAAAGGAAGAGAAAACTCTTATTAATTGTGAAGACGTTATAAACACTTCATGATGATTTGTATATAAAAAATTATTAGTAAATTGTTTCTAATAAGTCAGTTTTGGTAAAATTTTACTCGAAAAAGAATGACCAAAAAGAAAAAAACATGAAGAATGAAGGATTGTAAAAAGCATGGTAATACTTATAATACTCTAAAAAAAATGCAGGCATAATGTTCGAATCTATGGGTTTGAATAAAATGAATATATGCATGTATATGAACGGATAGAAGTTGGTGTCCTTCATTGCTCGGATGTTACTACTATAATCATTTAGAGATAAAAATATGTTTGCCCTTAAGTGGAGCTAAATTTTTTTCTCTGGACTAAAAAGAAAACATTATCCCTACGAACAAAACTATATTACAGTACTCTACTTAGTAAAAAAAAGTATTTATATTACATACCAATGCGAACTTTTTATTTACATGAAACAATTTGTAATTAAAACTATCCCCTGGTAACTTGAATTACTTTATAGAGAGTTCATAAGTCTTCCAGAAGGCAAAAATATATAATAATCTTCTAGCAATGTCTTATTAACAATTATATATCGAAAGGGAAAATACGTATAACACTAGAAAAGCAGTAGGGGCGAATGGTATTTTGTCATTGTATAGTAACTTAACAAACTTGATCAAAGTCACAACATGATAGAATGCAAAGACATAAAAAATCATCTGCATATAAAAAGATAAAAAAATGTACAAAATAAAAAAAAATGAGAAGGAAGAAAGCCTAAGAGAAAGGCAGCAACTGGTAATTGTTACTGCCTCTTCGTAACAAGAAAGTCTCTCAAAAGAATTCATTATCTTCAAGCAAAAAACATGGTAAAAGCAACTTCTTTCCCATGACGTCTAGAAACGTGTACAAAAGAACTTGTAAAAAAAAAAAAAAAAAAAATTAACATTCCATTTTACTATAATTATAATGATGACTAGTTTTAGTGCATGACTATAGTATTTGAAATTAAAATTCAAACATAAAATCCTCACTTATAAATTCAAGTATTGTTTTTTTTACAAATTATTGCAGTTACTACTTTTATCTTGCATTATTTCCAACATCATAAAATCAGCGGCATTCATCAGATCTTACAAAGACATTTGGATTTGCGACTTCCCAGAAAATTAAAACCATCTGTCACTGATGGCAATTAACTATTCCTTTGTCAAGTTTCTCTTCAAAACGCTGTCATGATTCTACTGTCTAAGAGATAACCTCAAGTTCGACCTTTTAAAACTATCTCAACAACTCTACATATAAGGGGAATCCTGTGGCCTACAATGCGGCACGAAACCACACTGATGAATGAATAAGTAAACGAAATTTCTTGAGATCAAAGAACTCGAGTTCACGAGAGCATTGGCTGAGGTGAGGCTATTGAGGGAGAGCTTTACAAAACCTTTTCTTGGGCTGCACTGAAAACAGGAGGCTGTGTCTACAAAAACCGTTGGTATAGTGAATAAGATGATTTTTTTTTTTTTTTTTAGCTCCGGGCTATTTCAACACATCTCTGAAAGGATGGACGGTTATTACAAAGGCACACTTGGGTATCCTTGTTACATTCGTGCACATGGAGACCTTAAATTAAAGAACTTGATCGCGCCATTCATTGCAAGATCATCGTCGCTCCAGTGACAGGCATATATTACATAAAATCTGCTATCAAAGCCCATTTTCATTCAATACGCTCTTAATTGGAAACCCAGTATAAACTGTCTTTGAAAAATGTAAAACTATTTATGAGTATTTCAGTGTCAGAGGGCGGTACCGTATGAAGAGGGGTGGCTCTCCCAGATTTCAACTGTATAATAGGTAAAACGCAAACAGGATTGAAATATCTTATTCAAATGACAACACAGTCAAACCAATCATTGCGTTGCGTTAAAACAATCATACATTTGTACAAACCCATAAATTCTACGTCATAAATTTCACGGTTGCACAAAACAGTCAAGGATTTAGAAAGCAAATTCTATTAGTATTTTCCGCTTCCATGTAAGATGTCTTTTTTTCTGAAAAAAATGTGACATAACGGTAATTACGGCTGGCACTACATTCATTGCAGTAAACATTTAATTCAATGCCCTTTGCAGTACATATAACAATTATTTCTTTAGATTTACTAAAATCTTTATTGCAAATTATTCGATTACTACAATAAATGAGAACACTGAGAACTTTCTACGAAGAGGTGTGCTTTATAAGTGAGTTTATCTTTATAGATTAATCTATTGAGGAAAATTCAACAATTGTATCAAGATTCTGATTCTCAGCAGTGTCAAGAGATAAAAATCAATACAAACCTTATCTATAAAAGAAAATCTTAAGATGAAAAAACATCCCACTGATTACTTCAAAATGAAAAAAAAAATGTATAACGGTTTAGGCAACAATATAAAACATAAATGCTGATATCTGTGAGATTTTAATTTCAAGCGTAATTTTTTACCCTTACAAAAAGTTTAGGAGCTTACCTCTTTCAGCAACTACCGCCATAATAAAACCACTAACACCACCTCATAATCAACCACAATAACATGAATATTAATATAAACTAACACCGGAAGTAAAGTATCCCAAAAGGAAACAGTTGAACAGAATCACAGTGTGCTTAATGGCGCAGCTGAAATAGCCAAAGGGTTTTATTCCGTCTTTCTCTTCCTCTCTGTTACTGTCGTTCTTTTCTTCGCTCACTCAGGTCTGAGGCCTCGATCATTAGGCGGAGCTCATTAAATATAATTGGTTTGATTTCATTTAACATCAGAACTATAAAACGGAATTAAAATTCTTCAGTCTGTGAACGTTCCATTGAGCCTGTAAAACTTACAGTTCATCCGACAGCCATTTTGCTAGCCTAGGATTTATCTGTTTTTAATGATCAATTGGGATACAGGAATAAGTGTTTCTAAAGAAACGGAAAAAGATTTGGGGTTTATCTTTAAATGGGATATTACAGACTTCTCGATGATTTATCACGAAATTCAGAACGTACTGAACCAGAATGGATACATACAAACTCAAAAATATAATATTTGCCCCTGCATGTTTTAAACATTTCAATATTCGCTGATTCTGTTGAATCTTTAACCGGATATGGAAAATCTCAAGGATCAGCTTGTAAAGCACGCATGGAGATTGTATGTCATCTGCATAACAATAAAATCATTTTCTCAACCGGCTGTAAGGGAAACAAATAACGGTAAACTAACAACTACAAGTTTCATTTCAAAATTAAAACTTCAAATTTAAAGGTATATAATTGTGCAGGAATTCACAGCAACGATGTTGAGGTTTGAAAGGTACTGAGTAGCAGCAGAAGCCAGAGAGAAGTCGTGATTTGCTGAGAAATGTCTCAGCGACCAAAAATACACATATTTTGTCGATGTATAGTTACTTAAACGAGAGAGAGAGAGAGAGAGAGAGAGAGAGAGGAGAGAGAGAGAGAGAGAGAGAGAGAGAGAGAGAGAGAGAGAGAGAGAGAGAAAAAAAAAAATTCTCTTTACGTGTGCTATGAAATTATGTTCCAACGACACACAATTAGATTAATAAAGCTACATTGATAAATTTACATACAATGAAACAAATAGATAAAAAGATGTACAATAAAAGTACTAAGTATCATGGGGCACTACTATGGCTTGTTGGTTTTTAATGCACACGCCTAGCTTTCGTCCTCAAAGGTATTACTGTTGATTTGTGTGATATATATATATATATATATATATATATATAATATTATATATATATATATATATATATATATATATATATATATATATATATATTTTCAGAGAGAGAGAGAGAGAGAGAGAGAGAGGGAGAGAGAGAGAGAGAGAGGAGAGAGAGAGAGAGAGAGAGAGAGAGAGAGAGAACATGACCCAAAGTTATTCTCCATTTAATAACAAAGACATCTCCAAGGCCATAAAACGTAATAGACCCTGAAAAACTTCTAACAGTAAATAAATAAGAATATGTAACGAAAAATACGAGCTATCATAGCATATATCAATAATTCAGTAAAAGCATACAGAAAATAATGCAGTATACTTTTTTCTACGATTGTGGCATGCAAAGTGGTTATCAGTATTTTTACCTCCGCCTACGAAGTTGGAAGGAAGTTAAGTTTTCGCCCTTGTTTGTATGTTTGTCCATTCGTCTGTTTGTTGGTTTGTGAACATCTTCATGACCACAAATTCACTCATAGAGTAGTGAGAGTTTCAGGGATTAGTTGCTACGTTGAGACGTGGAAGTAATTCAATTTTGAAAGCCCTAGGTCAAAGGTCAATGTCGAGCAAAAGGTAGAGAAATATCTACCGTGTCGGATGTCTGCACTCTGAGTGCCTTTTTACTTATCTTATTGGTGCCTGTAAAATTGTTTTACGAAATGCTACTGATTGGGTGTCCTCTTGGAGCTGTATAGTTTTCTTTTTATATATTTAAAGAAATAAAATAAAAAAAAATTAAAATGTTAAATAATGAGTTAAAGTTATTTGAAATCATGTACTTTAGATAAATCATGACGAAATAAAAGTAAAAAAAATTAACTTATATGCTTTTATTTGATTTTGCACTTAGTAGTTGACCAATTGCCTTTTAATTCCTATACAAATTACTAATCTATTCTAAAACCGTCTTGAAACAGTAAACTACCATAAAAAAGTATAAACAAATTTAATGTTAACTTTACACTGAAAGAAAGAGAGAACCCTCAAGTTTGTGTATCTACATGATCTTTAAAGTTACCCTTCACTGAAAAACGCGTAAATTAAGAAACTGTAAAATATATGAATTCTAATCAACTCAAGTTTGTTTTTAAACACACAGTCAAAGTTTGTAATAAATATAAATAAAAAATATTTCTATATAAAACATAAAACATTATCGGAATCAAATTACAAATGACGCATCAACGTATCAAAAGGAGGTGAAAAGTTTGTATAATTGTATGTTTGAATGCAGTTAATGGAACCTTGCAAATGTGACTGTCGAAATGTGCATTAACAATGATATTCTACATCCCATTCTATGAATGTGTGAGATGGATGAATATTTCAGATATTCTAAATCTAACGCACATAATATCTAATAAAGTTCTTGTGAGGGGAGTGTTTTTATTGAAGATCAAAAGGCCTACAGCACTAAGCTAGTTTAACCAATCTTATATGCAATCTAGGAAACCATTGTTTAAAGAAAATTTCAACCCTTTAATCCCCTTAACCAGTATGCATCATTTACCTCTACAAGTACTTTCAGGCAATGCTTACACTATGCAAAGGATCTTCCTAATTATTATTATTATTATTATTATTACTTACTAAGCTACAACCCTAGTTGGAAAAGCAGTATGCTATAAGCCCAGGGGCTCCAACAGGGAAAATAGCTCAGTGCGGAAAGGAAAAAAAGGAAAATAAAATATTCTAAGAAGAGTAACAACAATAAATATCTCCTATATAAACTATAAAAACTTTAACAAAACAAGAGGAAGAGAAATAAGATAGGAGAGTGTGCTCGAGTGTACCCTCAAGCAAGAGAACTCTAACCCAAGACAGTGAAAGGCCATGGTACAGAGGCTATGGCACTACCCAAGACTAGAGAACAGTGGTTTGATTTTGGAGTGTCCTTCTCCTAGAAGAGCTGCTTACCATAGCTAAAGAGTCTCTTCTACCCTTACCAAGAGGAAAGTGGCACTGAACAATTACAGTGCAGTAACCCCTTGGGTGATGAAGAATTGTTTGGTAATCTGTGTTGTCAGGTGTATGAGGATAGAGGAGAATATGTAAAGAATATGCCAGACTATTCAGTGTGTATGTAGGCAAAGGGAAAATGAACCGTAACCAGAGAGGAGGATCCAATGTAGTACTGTCTGGCCAGTCAAAAGACCCCATAACTCTCTAGCGGTAGTATCTCAACGGGTGGCTGGTGCCCTGGCCAACCTAGTAGAACTTCAAAAGTTCATAGTTGGAGTAAAAGTTTTTATGTTGACCAGGCTGACATGAGTCTTTTTATAGTTTATATATGACAAATCTGTTTTTGACGTTGTTAATAGTTTATATACGACATATCTGTTTTGACGCTGTTACTGTTTTTAGAATGATATATTGTTAATTTATTGCCATCATTTATTTATTTCCTTATTTCCTTTCCTCACTGGGCTATTTTTCCCTGTTGGAGCCCTTGGGCTTATAGCATCTTGCTTTTCCAACTAGGGTTTTAGCTTGGCTTGTAATAATAATAATAATAATAATAGTAATAATAATAATAATAATAATAATAATAATAATAATAATATAAGGATCTGGGCGCTACTTTCTTCACCAACATCCTTAAAATAATGGCGTTTATTCGCATTATAATTTATATATGAGTCCTGTATACGTCGAATACAGAGGATTATCGTTTACAATGGACGGGGATATACCAGGTGGCAGATATCATGTCTCCCAAATGGGTCCGGCCGATGAGGTCCCAAATACACCTCAACAACAATGAGAACGTGAAAACTACCACTGAACAATTTTTTAATATTCGTACAGAGACTTTCTGGGGGGTGGCCGACACACCAACACAATCTGTTCATGAAATCATGGTTGGAAATAAAGGGACCAGGACCAGATTCTTACAGCAATACGTCCAAAACAAGTCTGACAAGTACGAATAAAAGTTGTTCTGCAGGGCAATAATTGATGGATTCATACATGATATCCTCGTCTACAAAGGAAAAACCACTTTCTCCAGCCATCTTACGGAACAAACAGAGGAGGAATCTGCATTGCAGGTCAGTAGAAAGACAGTAATCACCCTTGTCAGGACTCATAAAATACCATGCCAGTGTAGTGTTCCATCTATGTAGAAAATTTGTTCACCAGTATCGGGTTATTGGAGAACCTCCAAGGAACAGTTAGGTTGCAGATATGTGGGCAATATAAGAATCAAAAGGACTGGTTATCCACTTCTCACCTCTGTCAAAGAGATAGAGAAGAAAGTTGTTCCTTAGCATGAACATAAGGCCTATTCTACCGATATGATTCCTGCCATGCAGTGGAAGGATAACAGTGTTGTTGCAGTTTTTAGTTGGATGCTGGGGTAACCCCAATGAAAAGAGTCTAGCATTACGACAAGCACCAAAAGGTATAGGTACAGGTTCCTTGTCTCAATGTCATAGGCAAGTGCAATGGGAAGGTGGGTAGCAATGACAAGTTGGACCTGCTGACCAACCTCTACATTGACTCTTATGCGGGCAAGACAGTCATACACCTAGCTATTTGGATTCATCCTGGTCCTTAAAGGAGAAGACCATACTTCTGAAGAGATTCCAGCTTGACCTCTCTCGAGTTACAAGACGTCAGAAAACCATGACACCAAAATCAACCCATCTCTCTGTAGCGGGAGCCCATGCAAGAGCCAAAGAGGGGACAAAAGACACAACATGCCACAAGAAAACTAGAGGCATTATACCAAGAAATGACATATGCTTGTCTACGCCCCAACAAGCCGACTTACAAGCTTTGTTCTAGGAAGCCTGATATCCACCAACGTGATGAATGTACCACAGTCTGCCAAATGGCCCTCTGCTTGACGGACACCAGCAGCTGTTGTATTCCTTTCCATTCACTTCCAGAAACTAAGGCCAGTCCTTACATTATTCCCATCCACTTCTAAACCCAGTGTCAGTAGTAAGGTAAGTAGTGCCATGTAAATTATTTTACCTCATTGGATAATCATGCCTTAGGTCCTCTTACATTTTTGTATCGGTTATGTTGCGTTTTTTTTTTTAATGTTTATGAATCTACTAACTACTAACTTATAATTTGAATGTCCTAGTTGTGGGTCTTCCACTGTTTACTTGTCAATATAAGATTTTTCACTACATTAGTTACAACTAACTTGCCATGTAGATGTCCTTTTTACGTGTTTGTCACTGTATACTTGTAAGTATAAGATGCTTTAGTAAATAAGTAATTAATAACTTATCATTTTGAAATCTTAGTTTATGTTTGTCACTGTTTACTTGTAAATGTAATGTGCCTTGTAGTTAGTAACTACCAATTTCCTATTTTGATGTCCTGTTTATGTTTATCACTGTATACATGTAAATTTAAGGGGCTTATGCATGTTATTGACTGCTAACTTGTTATTTCTGTGTCCTGATTTTTATGTTTTTCACCGTTTACTTGTAAATGTAAGGTGCTTTAGTAGGGTAGTGACAATAACTTTAAATTTTGATCCACCGTTTTGCATTTTTAAATGTTACCTGGTGAATGTAAGCTGCAAATGATAAGTAAATTCGTATTTTTTATTCTTTTATATAACTTAGGAATAAAATTAGTTTTGCTTCAGTAAAAATTTCTTCTGATCGAAAACTTGTATGAATCATTGTTTTACTGAAGTTATATAAAGCAAGTAGTAAATTAAGCTCATCAATGTGTTTAGTACTAATATTTCAAAGGAAAAAAATAGCATATACTTATACCTCTAACAGGCACTAGAGCTCGATGGGCACCGTGTGCTTCCCCGTGAACCAGGGTTGCCAGGTTGGCCTTTTTTCAGGCCAAAAACTCAAAATCTGGCCTTTTTTTAAAAAAACTGGTTGGCCGTTAGCAATATCATAAAAAGAAAGTTTGGCCTTAAATGTTATATTTATGGCAATTTTTACTAATGGGTTGTCCTTTTAAAGCCATAGCCGATTAGAAGTTGGGTTTTTCTCACTTAGAAAACCTGGCAACCCTGCCGTGAACCGAATGAGTAGCATCCACAGGCTATCATTTTGGTTCAACCTTGCTGCGTTGGAGTGCACTTTTTAAAAAAAATTTCTTAGAAACATTTCAAAGTTACAATATTATTAGTGTTTGGTTTATATCTCTATTATTTCTATGCTTACCCACAAAAGTCATAAGAAATATTTTCTGTATATCTGGAAAAATAATTCTAGAGTGAGCGATAAATCACTCCTCGCACATTATGTTTATTATATCAGTATATTTCATCTCTTTATTCAATCAATTATTCTTCGTACATAAAAATGATATATCACAATATTGATAGACTACACTTCAGCATGGAAGAAACATCCTGAACAAAGGTGTGGAAGCTATATAAAAACCACAACCATTCCAGATATTTGTAATCCTACAAAAGAAATTCTTTTGAAACCTAGAAAGGATGATGAAATTAAATGATGAATGAACAAATGCCAGGTGAAAGAACATTTGAAGGAGACGAATAAGAGAGCAAGGAAAACTTTTAATTTCAACGTAAATAACTACGGGGATAAAAAGACTCAAAATAATTCATAAATTGATCCCATTGGTATTTGTTCTACTAGGTTTCACAAGAGAGTGATGTCAAGATTCCTTCATCGACATGGGCACAATGGCTACAATTATTAGCAGCAGAAGTCATGAAATCAAGGGCCCTTGGTTGTCCTTGAGAATTCAAACACATTAAGAATAGATCCAACTTCTTCTTCTTCAGTCCCTCGCTTTTCACCGTCCTTTTCACATGAACCAGACTTGAAGCCAAGGTCATGCGACTTGAAGTGAGCAGAGAAACTGCATTCAAAGACACTATTGGAACGGGCCAGTCAATAAACATTCTCAGCATCTTCAGAACGGAAATGGACTACAAATATATATATTTTTTAAATAATATATCATCATCATCATCATCCAATGCCATAAAGCATTGGCAAAAGAGAATAAAAAACCTTGTAAATGATAAGCCATCGTTCCTTCATTAAATCTACTTCTATTAATTATGCCGCTACATTTCAACAAATCTTATCTGAAACCGTTTCACCAGTGAAGGAATATATACTGTAGAATTTGTCTGAAATATGGAGTTCTCTTCTGAGTAAAAATCTATATACATCAAAGATTCACTACTGTATTTCATCTTAATCTACACACACACACACACACACACACACACACACACACAAAAAAAGTGGTACAAGAATAAAGAGAGTTATTGATCCCAAGTTTTTGTGATGGGAATATCCGTAAAATCCTAATATGAATATTAATAATCTTTAAAAAAATTTATCCGCCATTGTCAGCATCCTTTGATTTTTCCATGAATCTATTCTAATAGGCTACACAATGTTGTTTTCCTTGCGGAATGAAATTCAATCTTGATATTTCAATGACAAATATTAAAAATCATGAACAAAATCACTCAAAAATAAAAAAATAAATAAAAATTGTTGCGAGTTGTCATCGTTGAGGAAGAATTAATACATTCACCAATACAATAATATTGATTTGAACATTTTGAATTTCACGTAAAACGATTATTGTAGCAAATTTATCTAAATTCTAATACCAAAAACCTAACAACTTCGGTTAATTTTGGTCTTTCGTATTTTACTATAACAATATTTATCTTGTAAAGAAGAGACTGGGATCAATGTTTTGCGTCTGGCCTCCCATCATGGTCTCATTATCTCTCTTCCTGGAGGGAACCTACAGGGACACTGGCCAACTTCCTCCACTTGATAGATCACTACAAACCCCATTCATAAAACTTAGCCTCAACAACAAATTATTTTCCCTTTTTTTTTAATGTACCGTCAAGAAAAAAATATTGTAGGCGGCTAAATAATAATAATAAAAGATAAAGAAAGTTCTTTGCATCGAAAAGTCAAATTATTTACACCCCAAAATAAAGAAGGGATTTGAACATTGTTTTCGTGATCCACAAAACGCTGCAATATCATTCCGAATCAATTCATCTAGACAAGAGAGATTAATTCACCAAACGTTCAGCTGGGCTCCACAAGGCACTAGAAGAGTTGGAAGACCCAGGCTTACATGGCTGAGGACTATGAAGCGCGAAGTAGGAGGTGATGAATGGAGAAGCAGTGAATTAAAAGCTCCAGATAGAGACGACTGGCAAAACCTAATCGAGGCCCTTTGCGTTAATATGCGTAGGAGGAGATGATGATGATGAGACTTTCTCTATTGTATCATCTTATGAAATATAATTAATGGCCGCATGTTATATGTCAATCAACTGGACATACACTCACATGGAAAACAGATTCAGAAAACGAAAGAATTTGAAAATTCTTATCATAAAATCTTAGAAAATGCCGAACAGAACTTTGCATTACAAAAAATAATTAGAATATTCTGACACTGAGCAGTGTGGCAACACGTCACCTAAATAAAAGGTGGAGAAACACTTAAGGTACTGATAAAACACATTGAAATAAAGCCCATATAAGGTGGAAAATCAGAAGATGAGAATTTAATAAAGTAAAGGATAGAGATGGAAAAGTGAATAATAACAAGAATGTTGGAAGAACGAAAGAGGAAATTTTAAATAATCACAAAGGATGAAAGTCCAAGGGAACTCGCAATAGGTCTGTCTAGCAAGGAAAGGAGTAGGATCCCTACAGAACTTCTGGAAAAGAAGGGAAATTGGTCAGGTACCCGAAGATAGGCAGGTTAAGAGTTCATTTGGTCAACTCCATGAAAATTCCATTATTTTCTTTTCCTAATTAGGGCTAGAAAATGGTACCCGGCGTTCGTTGTTCTTTTTTGGGAAAAGTATACTCAAATTATATAGTGTTGGGTATTATGAAACTGTGATATCTCAAATAGAAACTCCATACATAAATTACATAAATCTGTAAATATAAAAAAAAATCCGCTATCTATAATCTTTGACTACCATTACTGAGACCAAAAATCATCGCTAAAAGCTAATAGCGGAAAAAAATAGAAAAATACTCAAAGAATACAAGGATCAACTATAACACATTCTTCAGATTTAGTATGGAAAAGGATAATAATTTCCTATTAAACTAACATATCAATAACAGCATAAGTGCAGATGAATCAATAACTGCATTAGTTAAGTTGAAATGTTGAAATGAGGAAACCTTTTTAAATACAAAAACGTCTCCACCTTAAATCAGACTAGAAAAATAAAAATAAAATATTGGAAACAAAAGCCTAACGAGATTATTTCACCCCCAGCTAAATTCAATTCAAGAATATTATCGTAGCAGGAAAGCGAGCCTACATATTATTATCATCTACCCTCCGGCAATAACTACCATCTACAAACAGCGAACCGCGACTCCCAGACCTAGACGAGAAAGTCTGCGGGTAAGACGCAGCATCTTTCACCTCTCGTTTGCAAAGCATTTGTAGAGTGAAAAGAGAGTGCTACATAGACACGGTTTAAGACCCAAGGACAACAAAGAAGGCAGCATAAAGCATGACTCCCTTTTGTCTGTGTTGCGCAAATCATTCTTTAGTATCCAGGAGCATCATCCCCTTTCCCACGGTCGCTTTCCTCCTCTCTGTATCATGTCAGATGTCTCCCTCTTTTTCTTCTTCACAACATTCTCAAAATTAACACATGACAATAAACCAACAAAAACGTTGGCAAACATATGAGGATTGTGTGTGTGTGTGTGTATACACACACACACACACACACACACACATATATATATATATATATATATATATATATATATATATATATATAATAATAATAATAATAATAATAATAATAATAATAATAATAATAATTTTAGCAAATAACTTTGACGAGGGAAATATGAAGTATCATAATTGACCAGGTATTCGTCCCTCCAAGTACGCAACACGTCAAAATGACGGCTAAACATTTAAATATATATGCACACACATATGAAGCCCTACCCACTCCTTCCCCTTTTCTCCCGGGATTACTCTCTCTCTCTCTCTCTCTCTCTCTCTCTCTCTCTCTCTCTCTCTCTCTCTCTCTCTCTCTCTCTCTCTCTCTCTCTCTCTCTCTTTCTCTCTATAAATATATATATATATATATATATATATATATATATATATATATATGTATATATATATATAAATGTGTGTGTGTAAAAGTGTCTAAAAATAAATTACGAATCAATTTGCTACAAGCAGTTGTCAATCAAAATATCGTAAGTTCATCTTCAATATGAAAAGAACAATATAGTATAATATATGAAATGGCACTAAGTACTGTCAAGCAATAGATTAGTTACAATACTGAATTCAAATAATGAAACTTGATATTCAAAGATTTTTTTCCGAGGGCTAATCACTGATAGCAATGTTTGCTTTCAATAATGTGCCTGGTAATGAAGTTAATGAACAAAAATGACCCCAGCATCAAGGGATGGAGCAAAGTCCCTAATGCTGTGTATACACCAACGTGCTGTGAAACGCCGAAAGCAGAAAACTCCAAAACATTTGGATGAAAACGGGATGCATCAGAAAAGTCGTGTCTCAAGATAATGATCTGCTATTTTGGGTTGTTATTGTAAGTTACGTTAATTGAATTGTATCGTCTACTGTATATTTCTCATGTTTTCTAATACAATTTATGCAGTTTTTCATGTATATTTCTCATGTTTTCTAATACAATTTATGCAGTTTTTCATGAAGTTTTCTTTTTCCATGAATTTTTCTAGCGTATACTCAAAAAAGTATTTGAATAATTATCCCTAAAAGGTTAACAAAGGAGAAATTCTTTAGTGTGAATAAAATCACCTGCAAAATTAAGTGAATAAAAATATGCAATCAAACAATAACCTTACAAATCATATAAGCCTTTCGTTAGACTTAAAAATAACTCTAATTAAAAAATTAAAGTAGTGTCTATTGAAGTGTTATTTTGGTGACAACAAAAGTGGTTTTGTTACCGCAAATCTATTAAAAAATAGTACCCGAAGTTATGAATTACCTATATTTATAAATCACCTGTAAATAAACAAACTAATTGTGATTATCCGTTGATTACATCATAAGAGAATCTTTTTTAACTTTTAATATAAGTATTTGCAACATTGCTATCAACTAGTTACATTGGGAGGAAGCTTTCACATTGGAGTGGCATGATGATACACTGCCAACTACTTGAGGTATTCAATTCCCAGCACTTTGAAGCCGAGGCGAACTCTTTCTAAGTGTTAGATCTTCTTCTTCTTCTTCTTCTTCTTCTTCTTCTTCTTCTTCTTCTTCTTCACCGTTATCCCTACATTAAAGGGTCGGTCGCCTGATGCGCCCTCTCCAATGCCTTCGATCAAAGGCATCCTCTTCCAGCAAACCCTTCTCTCCATATCATCCTTCACCTTATCTCGCTATGTAATTCTCTGCCTCCCTCTCCATCTTTCTAAGTGTTACAGGTATATCAATATACTTGGTTCGATGGACGTACACTTTTGTCTTAAGATTTTCTCCTTTTGTCAACTAGCTTATGCATAGGTATATAAACGTACACATTTAAATCTATTTAGCTACATATATAAAATCTGTTAATCAATTTATACTATATATTCTTCCATATTTTTAATAAAAAGGCATTACGTTCTGCAGAAGCTTTTTATATATTTTCATGGTATTTACGGATTGTGAGATTGCGTCACCATTCAGAAAAAAAAAAAAAAAAAAAAAAAAAAAAAAAAAAAAAAAAAAAAAAGGAAGCGCAATCGTTACCATCTCCCTTTGGATAATGTTATGAATCATGACGGAAACTTTTTCGCATTGAAATCAAGTCAGCAAAGCTGAAAGACCTTTGAGGACAAGACTTAAATTGCGGGCTTGAAGCAAATTAACTTTGTTCAAAACTAATAATAATGTTAATCTCAGGATCATTCTAATGAAACAATGAGCCTCTTTTTCTGTCAATTTACATTCAATAAATCCAAATATTTCAGTTTGAATTTGCCCAACTTCGACTCTGCAAGAAAATTTCAAAGGGCTCATTATTACTGACATTTAATCCATACATTGAAGCATAAACAGAACACAAGTTTAGCGTTTTGGATAAAATAATCAACTGAAACATACTACAGTAAAGAGGAAATAGTTATTAGGAAATCAATCACTCGACTATGAGAATTATTCAATGCATTAAAAATCCCTTTAAAGGGAAGCGGGTGAACTAAAATGAAGAACGAAAACCTAGAACAAAATGAAGAACGAAAACCTAGAACAAAATGAAGAACGAAAACCTAGAACAAAATGAAGAACAAAAACCTAGAACAAAATGAAGAACAAAACCTAGAATAAAATGAAGAAGGAAAACCTGGAATAAAATGAAGAACGAAAACCTAGAACAAAATGAAGAACGAAAACCTAGAACAAAATGAAGAACGAAAACCTAGAACAAAATGAAGAACGAAAACCTAGAACAAAATGAAGAACGAAAACCTGGAACAAAATGAAGAACGAAATCCTAGAACAAAATGAAGAACGAAAACCTAGAGCAAAATGAAGAACGAAATCCTAGAACAAAATGAAGAACGAAATCCTAGAACAAAATGAAGAACGAAAACCTAGAGCAAAATGAAGAACGAAAACCTAGAACAAGGGCATAACAGCAAAATTATCGTCTCTAAGATATTTTTCTTTAGAGTCTGGTGACCATGGTCCGAGTCGACTCTTATCTCAGCGGAGGTCATAAAGAGCCTTCTTCCTTTAACCCCTGACCACTCCCCCTCACCAACAACTGACGCATTTTCACCCCCTCCAGGAATCCTTTCCCGTCCATTCCCTTCTTATCCAACATTCTTCTTTTTTTTTTAAACTCTCACTCCACTTCAACTGGTTTTCACCTCATTCCTTTCTTGAAAACCAGACAACTCTCTCTCTCTCTCTCTCTCTCTCTCTCTCTCTCTCTCTCTCTCTCTCTCTCTCTCTCTCTCTCTCTCTCTCTCTCTCTCTCTCTCTCTCTCTCTCTCTCTCTCATTTTATACAAAATAAATTCTGTTTTTCCCTTCATTCCTTTCATGATAACCAGACACCTATCTCTCTCTCTCTCTCTCTCTCTCTCTCTCTCTCTCTCTCTCTCTCTCTCTCTCTCTCTCTCTCTCTCTCTCTCTCTCTCTCTCTCTCTCTCTCTCTCGTTTTATACAAACTAAATTCCGTTTTTACTTGTTCGTCTTCCTTTCTTCTTCTCTTTTTATTGCCTCGTCCTGGGTTATCAGGAACCCTCGTGCAAGCAGTCAGCCCCTATCCACAAGCCCCTTTCCCCGTAGCCTCCAGCTCCCCTTCCCCCATCAACCTATACAGTAACCCCGCTTGTATTTGTCTCCATCACAATTTGAGCTCTCTTCTGGAAATGTTATACATTCCACGACATGACCAACGGAACTTCCGTACAAGATGTAAATGCAATTACAATGAGTGAATTCGGGTAAGGAACGTATCGGTATTTTTTTTTTCCTGTAAATTCCGCAGGAAATCTTTAATCACATAAAATTAATACTCAGGATCTTTCGTCATTAACATTCAGAGAAGATTTAGGTTGAGTGGCTGAGAGTTAGAATTAAGGAATATAGTTAATAAAATTACCTCAAACTTTTCAGACATCGTTTCATCTTTTATAAATATCGACCCAACCGCCCACCCCCCAAAATGGGGAGAAAAATAACATTTGCGTTATTATTAGTACCTTAAGCCATTAGGACATACACGCCGTTTACAAATATTTTTTACTTGACACAGGGCCCAAGTACTTATTGAAACTGGTAATTCAGAAGAGATTCATATAGCCTCCAAGGCAAAATCAAATTTTCTGACAACTATCGAAAAAAGTAGATGCCTAGTGCCAAAAAATATATCTACATGCAATCATTGGTCGGTAGAATGTTAAGACCTGCTTTAATATCTATAACTAGATTTGCTTCTAATTAAAAGTCCTTATATAGCAAAATGACAGATGCAATTTCAAAATAGAAACTAATTATCGCCACATTTTAATGAAAATGACATATATGAGTAATAGAAAAGACAAGTATCAAGCAAAAAACATTAAAATTGCTCACAGTGAAAAGACAGCACTTGTCTACAATAGAAGTAGCTTTGAATAAACTGCAAATTATGTTTTTGTTTATTATTATACTTCCGTAAGAAAAAACTATTCTACAATTCTTTATAAGAGAAAGATTAGAAATACAGATTTGAAATAGTCTCTAACCTATAAAGAAAATTTAAAGAAAGGACAGCAAGGAAAAGAAATCCATTTACAGCTTATTCCACCTAACTGAAAGTAAACAAATGGACCATATCTGCTTGAGAAACAATTCACTTTGTATTCTCGACAAAAATTATTCGTCCTTCCAAATTCCAACAGGAAGACCAAAACACACAAAAAAGCATACGCCTTTCTCAAATTTTTCTTCGTGTACCCCGTGAAAATAAAAATTCTTTTACTTAAATGCATAGATCATTCATTGGTCAAAATTTCGAAAATATAACTATCCCTAAAATCAAAAGAGGTTACAACACTGAAACCCATTGATAAGGATCCTTCCTGTGTGATGATAAATTTATCAGTTCAACGTATAGTACAGCGGCATAGCAGACCAATTGTTCAAATTGGTCTAAAAGCACCAAAATTGGCACACATGTAGATTAATATATTCTAAACATTTTTGGATATGGAGGCATTCAAGATTAGCCCTTAGGAAGATATGGCGGCCATTGTTCAAAATGGCCGCCATTTAACATTAGCGTCATTACATAGACTTCATTATGTGTCGTTAGTTTGGTGCTAGATGGGCCAAAATTCCCTTTTTTTACATCAGAATTAACATCAATAAATGTTTAACAGATATTTAGATGAATCTTCTCAAAAATGGCCCCCAAACTGGCCGCCATTTTGTGGAAAAAGTGGACATTTGATGAAGATTTCAATACTCAATGACATAATACCTCTAATAACCAGTACCTGATTTCAGGAACACACTTTAATTGCTCAAGTTGCTTTTTTATTTCAAATTGCTGGCAAAATTGCTAGTCAAAATAATACACAGAGTACGGGAAGTTTACAGTATGGTCAGATTGTAGTTATATAGTCGACCAAAAGCCCAGTCTCTAGGCACAGTACTTGTGTAATCCTGCAGTACATACATGTAGTACAATAACGTAGATTTTGCCACACTATGTTAATTATGATTCCGAACTTTTCAAATCTGGTCACCAGAATTATGAATGTCTACAGATCATAATGTTGGTTAGCAAGTTTTCTGTCCCAATCTACTGGCATTCGCCTTCACAGAAACATAGACCAGTGCATTGCAGTGAAGCGTTCTTGCACTTGCAGCGGTTTTTGCAGCCTTTCTTGCATCCGCAAGACACCAGCTCATAGCAGGCCTTGGATGCCTCAGGGAGTGTGGTCCAGAGTGGTGTGTAGAGCCCATCATCACTCCGATGCCAGCCCCAGTCTGTTGGTGGAGGGAGCACGGGCGTTGGTACCAATGCCTGGCCCCAGACATGACCACCCTGAAGGGCAGATCTCTTCACATGCTGCTCCAGAGCAGCGTAGGTTGGCGGGATGTTCTGAACAGAGTTCGTCTTTGCAAAGAGCTGCTTTCTCGCCTTGTTGACGTCCTTGCATTTGCTTGTGCGGTCATACAGGAGTATGACAAACCTCTCGATGACATGCATTGTATCCTCTTGGATGCTTGTGGGTGCATTTGCCAGACTCAGCAGGGCATCAGTGAGTTCTGGCAGCGTGTTCCATGTTGCCCAGGCAGATTTCTTCCCATGTCCGACGAAGGCTGACACAGTATCACACCCTGTGATGGCATGAAACATTGGAAGAGCACATGCCTTCTCTGGACCAAGGGAGGAAGCTATTTCATGGGCTGCAATGTAGCGGTAGTTCTTGCCTGTATCTGGTGGTGACCATGTTGTGCAGCATGTGCTACATGTAGCATCATGCGGGTGTCTGCCTCTTCTTGGTTGCATGGTGCGAGTGAGTTGACATCCTCTTGCTGTGGAACACAGATCACCTGCTCCCCATCAGTGACGACCAGTTCCTTGCCTTCTTCTTGAAAGGACTCTGCAAGCATGGTGGAGAGGTAGCTGAAGAGCTCCACTTTGTTGCTATCAACTCGCAGGAAACTTTGCCAATTTCCTGGTATGACTGCTGAGTCGACAACACGCCGACGTACTCCCTTTCCACGCTGTTCTCTGGTTGATGCCTTCAGGGAATCTGCTCTGTAGCTGTCCCACACAAGGTCAAGACGTGATACATGTTGGAAACGTTGTACAACGTATGGGATGAACACTTGCTGTGCATATTCCTCGAACGTGTTGGCAGTACCCGGCTTCAACATCTGTACGATTACTGCTCCATCGAGGACAACAGCAGTGACAGTAGGAGCTTCAAACTGAGGCTCAGCATGGCCTTCAAGGCACACCAGCAAGTCACTCTTGCTCCCTAGGTACAGTCTCCCTCCGTCAGATAAAGCTGGAGGGCATTGCTGATTTTCATGCCTGAAGAACTCTTCTAGATTCCCATCACGGGTCTGGCAGCCGATATATAATCGTGCGAAGAGCGCAACATCATTCTTCAGAGATTTGACCTGTTCTTTTCCTTTGGGTATATTGGGTCCTCTCTTGGTCGCAAACAGTGGTAGCTTGTTCCGGTGGATTGCCACCTCAATGGACTTGGTTCTGTCCACGATGCATTCCTTTGAGAATGCTTCAAACTGGTCTTGGCCAATCTGCTTGGCGTTACGGACTGTTTCTATGACTGCAGGGTCTGCGATCTCCTTTGTGTCGAGCACCAGCAAGTCCTGACTGTCCTCCTCGAAAGGGTTGCCCAGCTCTTCAATGACGGCCACGAGTGAGCGCACATCTCTGGCAAAAGTGTTCTGCACACTTGGTGTCTCTTCGTGGTGACGTGTCTCCTCTTGATCGTGTGGATGCAGATTGAAGTCGTCAAATTCCACAATCACTCTAGCAACCTCCGGTCCGGCAACCATCCAGCGCCTCAGTGCAGTTGGATTGTCTGTGAGGCCGATGGCTCCTCCATCACCCTTGACATACGCGTTGTTCTGCTCATGTCCTTGGTCAAGAGGGATTGCTGAAAAGATCCTCTTGGTCTTCTGGACTGTGAAGTGTCCCTTGCTAAACTCTGTGAAGACGTCTGGATGTTTGTTTGCCAGTTCTGCCATGTCCCGTAGATGCACAGAGTCCTCCTGACAGCCGCCCGGGAATGATCCACGGAATTGGTAAGTGTCTTCAAACATATATCGACGAACTATCTGTGCAGCACGCGCAAGGTGAACTGCCTCAGTGTCACAGTCTTGCTCGCAGGCTTTGCCTAGCGCTTCACCAATGTCTTCATCAAACGCTAGTAAAACATCTCGGCCTTTGCTGTGGGATCTCAGGCCTGGTATCTGGGCTAACAGGCGCTCTTTCAGCCTTGTGCTATTAACTTTCTGGCACAAAACAACCCCGAGCTGTTCTATTCTTGTTGTGTATAGCTTTACAAGTTCTGCGAGTCTGAAGACTGGGGTGGTGCCCTCTTCTAGGTGGGTTTCCTCGATATACAGGACCAGTTCAGCCAGTACGATTCTTGACATTACACCTTCATGGTCAGTTTTCTGCTCGGCTTCTACAGTGGTCTTTGCACGATAGTAAAGAGCCAACAAACACTTGGAATGGTACTTGGCCTCCAGAGCCACCATATCACCCATGCTGAGCCTGGCTATGAGTTCATTGTCCCCAACTTGCGCTGCACACTTCCGTACGCGTGTGTCCACCTGGAAGGTTGTTACTTCATGTAGGGTCTCTGTGCCAGACTTTCCACAGAAAAAGCAGGAGGTGCCGCTGGTAGTGGCTTCTGAAGAGTGTGTTCTGGCGCGCTTGGCCTGGACATTGTCAGTACTATCAAATGCTGAGCTGCTTGCGATGCGTCTCTTCTCTGCTCTTCGTAGCATTGTGTTATTGTATTTGAGCATACATGTTTTATGCCACTTGGCCTGGTGGGCAACCATTGTCGCCTCAACACCTTGTCCTTCATCTAGTCTCTGTAACTGAACAGTTCTTGGCAGTTCTCCGAGTTCATCAAATTTGACCAAGTTTGCAGCCATTGTCGTGTATCCACTCCCAGGGTCTCGGCGTTTAGACAGTACTGGGCAGACAAGTGACTCTGTTGTCTCCTCTTGACATACAAGACACAGCTTCCAGTTTGTCTCAGGAGGTGTTGTGGGAGTACGTTGCTCAAAAGTATCGACCAGTTGGAACTTCTTTGCCATGGCTGCAGTCTGGAACAACGCGTCTCTGATGTCAGGTGGTGCTGCTGCTGCCTCACCTGCAAAGACACAAAACACCACCATGTTACCACAAGTTACTACTACAAGCACCATGACTATCAACACTATACTATTACTGCAGCCGCCGTCACTGCCACCAACGCTGCCGCTGCAAAGTAAAATTCATTTTCTTGTGAAATGGTAGCCAAATTATTTGGTAAGCACAGAAGTATGTGTAATTGTACAATACTTATCACCTCTAGCACACTTATCACCTTTAGCATCCACAAAAAGACAAATTATGGTACATATTCAATGACGCTAACGGTAAATAGCGGCCATTTTGAAAAATAGCCGCCAAATGTGCTACGGGGAGAATCTTGAATGCCTCCATATCCAAAATTGTTCAGATGTATTAATCCACATGTGTGCCAATTTTGGTGCTTTTAGAACAATTTGAACAATTGGTTTCATATTTCTTACTATGCCGCTGGGCTAGTAGGAAATAGCGATGTGGAGAATCCTGCTGATAAAACATCGTCTGTAATCAACCCAGACCATGATATTAATGGCCATCAAAATCCCTCCATTATCCTTTATATTGCTTCTTCAGGCACTAGTCATCCGGTTACTATTTAGTAACGCCAAACTCAAACATACCAATCCCAATTTTCTGATACGGGAAATGAAATGTTGCGTCTGAAATCAACCGAATTGTGCTATTGAAATTCCATGGTTCCATTACAAAACTCAAAGTTCTCATGTTCTTCCTTTTGTTTTGCATTTATCACATTGAAAACATGGCATGTTGAAAGGGACCTGCAATTGTTGAAGAAAATGGAAACTTCATGCTAAAACCTATTTAGCTTTGCATTCTTGGGATGGCAAACCCCTAAAGCAAAATTTAAAGTTAAAGTTGTGTCTGTTATGAATATTTTGGATTTAGTTAGTCACTTTTATATAAAAAATATCAAGGAATAATAGGGATAAGTGAATATAAAGAAGGGCTCCACAATAACGCTTACTTATAAGCAAAAACAATCAAAGTAAATGCCACGTGAGACAACTGTTAATTCATAACTGTCACAATAACCGGGAATTCAAATTAACTGGGCCAGAACAATCTCTCTTGGTAATTACATCAAGCAAAAAACCATTGTCTTTTTTTACGGCCACGTTGAAAACCCCACTGCTTGACCCTCTTGAGTTAGTTAATTAATTCAACACATTTCTGCAAAATCAGTCAAATACTACTTAATCTTATCATTATTTCAACTGTTACTATTATTGCTACCGTTGCTGCTGTTGGTATTACCTTGCATAGAGTAACTGGTATTACCTTGCAAAAAGTAACTGGTATTGACTTGCATAAAGTAACTGGTATTACCTTGCATAGAGTAACTGGTATTACATTGCAAAAAGTAACTGGTCTTGCCTTGCATAAAGTGACTGGTATTACCTTGCATAGAGTAACTGGTATTACATTGCAAAAAGTAACTGGTATTACCTTGCATAAAGTAACTGGTATTACCTTGCATAAAGTAACTGGTATTACCTTGCACAGAGTAACTGGTATTACCTTGCATAAAGTAACTGGTATTACCTTGCACAGAGTAACTGGTATTACCTTGCATAAAGTAACTGGTATTACCTTGCACAGAGTAACTGGTATTACCTTGCATAAAGTAACTGGTATTACCTTGCACAGAGTAACTGGTATTACCTTGCATAAAGTAACTGGTATTACCTTGCACAGAGTAACTGGTATTACCTTGCATAAAGTAACTGGTATTACCTTGCACAGAGTAACTGGTATTACCTTGCATAAAGTAACTGGTATTACCTTGCACAGAGTAACTGGTATTACCTTGCATAAAGTAACTGGTATTACCTTGCATAAAGTAACTGGTATTACCTTGCATAAAGTAACTGGTATTACCTTGCACAGAGTAACTGGTATTACCTTGCATAAAGTAACTGGTATTACCTTGCATAAAGTAACTGGTATTACCTTGCACAGAGTAACTGGTATTACCTTGCATAAAGTAACTGGTATTACCTTGCATAAAGTAACTGGTATTACCTTGCATAAAGTAACTGGTATTACCTTGCATAAAGTAACTGGTATTACCTTGCACAGAGTAACTGGTATTACCTTGCATAAAGTAACTGGTATTACCTTGCACAGAGTAACTGGTATTACCTTGCATAAAGTAACTGGTATTACCTTGCATAAAGTAACTGGTATTACCTTGCATAAAGTAACTGGTATTACCTTGCATAAAGTAACTGGTATTACCTTGCATAAAGTAACTGATATTACCTTGCATAAAGTAACTGGTATTACCTTGCACAGAGTAACTGGTATTACCTAGCAAAAAGTAACTGGTATTACCTTGCATAAAAAACTGGTATTACCTTGCATAAAGTAACTGGTATTACCTTGCACAGAGTAACTGGTATTGCCTTGCATAGAGTAACTGGTATTACCTTGCATAGAGTAACTGGTATTACCTTGCAAAAACTAACTGGTATTACCTTGCATAAAGTAACTGGCATTGCCTTGCATAAAGTAACTGGTGTTACCTTGCAAAAACTAACTGGTATTACCTTGCATAAAGTAACTGGCATTGCCTTGCATAAAGTAACTGGTGTTACCTTGCAAAAAGTAACTGGTATAGCCTTGCATAAAGTAACTGGTATTACATTGCATAAAGTATATACATCAAGAAACAAGCATGAATGCCATTTTCATCTCCTTGAAAGAATAAAAGTGAAATCAAATAAGAAGGAAACTAATAACAAACAAATAACTGGTAATAAGTATAAAGCATTAAAAACTAACTACAAAAACAAATAAAGACCGAAATAATAATAAATAAAATGGAAATATTACTAAGAACAAAAATAATCATAATTATCACCATTTTCCCCTCATAAATTAAAGTTGTCACTTTTAGCAGGAACATGAAATGAAAAGAACAAAAAAGAAAAGAAGGGAATGAAACTTTCTGAATAAAAAACCTGCCACGCGTACTAACATAAAAAGTTACAATGAGGAGAATAACTGCAAAAAAAGTTGAGAGAGAGAGAGAGAGAGAGAGAGAGAGAGAGAGAGAGAGAGAGAGAGAGAGAGAGAGAGAGAGAGAGAGAGAGAGAGCAAATTTCTTATGTTTTTATTTCTGCCACAGATATACTGTTTTTGGTTCGATTTTTCCGCCGATTGTAAACGGAGTTTTGCAAAATTAAGTGAAAGGTTTTAAGCATTTCTGGTAAAAGCTAACCACTATTTGTTTTGAATCAATTATTTCTTATTATTCACGTTTATCAGTAGGTTACGGATATATGATAGACTATTTAGGCAGTTATGCTAATTGTTCAAAAGGTTTTGGGATATTAATTGAGTCTATAGGTAAGGGTGCTTCTCTTTAACTACTCAACTAATCAGATTCTACATGAATCATTTTATCCAGTTGCCCCTCAGTCCTGCAATTTTACTAAGCGTCAGATATTTACTGCACTAATAGAACAGAGCTCTTTATACTTTAATAACAATAAGAAAAAACAGCGTCTTCCATAACTATATTCACGAGGAACATTTCTGATCACTCTTCCACGACAAAGTACCATTTGAATTTTTTTTTATTTAAATCGGAGCAATACGAAATATAAATGAGATTGGCCTTTCAAATTCCATCGAACACTAAAAACGTTTTAGTAACAGTTATCTTGAAACAATAACAAACCTAATAAAAATTTTCAATCATCACAATATATATATATATATATATAAAATGTGTGTACGGAAATTTATTTGCATAGAATATTTCAAATAGATAAAAACATTTACAAAGCAATTCCCAATATGCATATTATTCAGCCTCTGCAGTAAATATCATCATGCAATAATTTTTCAAAAATATGAAAATAAATATTTATACATATTATTATTATTATTATTATTATTATTACTATTATTATTATTATTATTATTATTATTATTATTATTATTATTATTATTATTATTATTATTATTATTATTATCTCTACAGTGAAATACGGTTTGAAGTTTGTGTTACAATTCCAGAATACAGAATAAAGCGTTTAAATCTAATTGATTATTCGTATATTATAGAATAAGTTTAGACGACAGATATGATGAAAGTCAATCAATCAATTAAGCAATCATTCCCATAAAGAAACCGAGAGATGCTTTTAAGAGAAATCAGGCATAGTCCAATGAAGCAATAATAAAATGTTATCGGATTCCGATTTCACTTCAGGACCCTTCTCCAAGTTTCACCTTGTTTCCTTCACAGTTAGAAACCGTATTATCAAACCTTACTACGGATTTCCTGGAAAGGAGTCCCATCTTGGGGATCCGTAACAATAATTTCCTTTTTTATCAAATTAAAAAAAAAAATAATTCCATTCTAGATTATTTCAGAATTTAAATAAAACAATGCTATTCGAGATTATTTCAAAATTTAAATAAAACAATGCTATTCGAGGTTATTTCAAAATTTAAATAAAACAATGCCATTCGAGATTATTTCAAAATTTAAATAAAACAATGCTATTCGAGATTATTGCAAAATTTAAATAAAACAATGCTATTCAAGATTATTGCAAAATTTAACTAAACCAATGCTACTCGAGATTATTCCAAATTTAAATAAAACAATCCCATTCGAGATTATTTCAGAATTCAAATAAAACAATGCTACTCGAGATTATTTCAAAATTTAAATAAAGCAATGCTATTCGAGATTATTTCAAAATTTAAATAAAACAATGCTATTCGAGATTATTGCAAAATTTAAATAAAACAATGCTATTCGAGATTATTGCAAAATTTAAATAAAACAATGCTATTCGAGATTATTGCAAAATTTAAATAAAACAATGCTATTCGAGATTATTGCAAAATTTAAATAAAACAATGCTACTCGAGATTATTTCAAAATTTAAATAAAACAATGCTATTCGAGATTATTGCAAAATTTAAATAAAACAATGCTACTCGAGATTATTTCAAAATTTAAATAAAACAATGCTATTCGAGATTATTTCAAAATTTAAATAAAACAATGCTATTCGAGGTTATTTCAAAATTTAAATAAAACAATGCCATTCGAGATTATTTCAAAATTTAAATAAAACAATGCTATTCGAGATTATTGCAAAATTTAAATAAAACAATGCTATTCGAGATTATTTCAAAATTTAAATAAAACAATGCTATTCGAGATTATTGCAAAATTTAAATAAAACAATGCTACTCGAGATTATTTCAAAATTTAAATAAAACAATGCTATTCAAGGTTATTTCAAAATTTAAATAAAACAATGCTATTCGAGGTTATTTCAAAATTTAAATAAAACAATGCTATTCGAGATTATTGCAAAATTTAAATAAAACAATGCTATTCGAGATTATTGCAAAATTTAAATAAAACAATGCTATTCGAGATTATTGCAAAATTTAAATAAAACAATGCTACTCGAGATTATTTCAAAATTTAAATAAAACAATGCTATTCGAGATTATTGCAAAATTTAAATAAAACAATGCTATTCGAGATTATTGCAAAATTTAAATAAAACAATGCTACTCGAGATTATTTCAAAATTTAAATAAAACAATGCTATTCGAGATTATTTCAAAATTTAAATAAAACAATGCTATTCGAGGTTATTTCAAAATTTAAATAAAACAATGCCATTCGAGATTATTTCAAAATTTAAATAAAACAATGCTATTCGAGATTATTGCAAAATTTAAATAAAACAATGCTATTCAAGATTATTGCAAAATTTAACTAAACCAATGCTACTCGAGATTATTCCAAATTTAAATAAAACAATCCCATTCGAGATTATTTCAGAATTCAAATAAAACAATGCTACTCGAGATTATTTCAAAATTTAAATAAAGCAATGCTATTCGAGATTATTTCAAAATTTAAATAAAACAATGCTATTTGAGATTATTGCAAAATTTAAATAAAACAATGCTATTCGAGATTATTGCAAAATTTAAATAAAACAATGCTATTCGAGATTATTGCAAAATTTAAATAAAACAATGCTATTCGAGATTATTGCAAAATTTAAATAAAACAATGCTATTCGAGATTATTGCAAAATTTAAATAAAACAATGCTATTCGAGATTATTGCAAAATTTAAATAAAACAATGCTACTCGAGATTATTTCAAAATTTAAATAAAACAATGCCATTCGAGATTATTTCAAAATTTAAATAAAACAATGCTATTTGAGATTATTGCAAAATTTAAATAAAACAATGCTATTCGAGATTATTGCAAAATTTAAATAAAACAATGCTATTCGAGATTATTGCAAAATTTAAATAAAACAATGCTACTCGAGATTATTTCAAAATTTAAATAAAACAATCCCATTCGAGATTATTTCAAAATTTAAATAAAACAATGCTATTCGAGATTATTTCAAAATTTAAATAAAACAATCCCATTCGAGATTATTTCAAAATTTAAATAAAACAATGCTAATCGAGATTATTTCAAAATTTAAATAAAACAATGCCATTCGAGATTATTTCAAAATTTAAATAAAACAATCCCATTCGAGATTATTTCAAAATTTAAATAAAACAATGCTATTCGAGATTATTTCAAAATTTAAATAAAACAATCCCATTCGAGATTATTTCAAAATTTAAATAAAACAATGCCATTCGAGATTATTTCAAAATTTAAATAAAACAACGCCATTCGAGATTATTTCAAAATTTAAATAAAACAACGCCATTCGACATTATTTCAAAATTTAAGTAAAACAATCCCATTCGAGTTTATTTCAAAATTTAAATAAAACAATCCCATTCGAGATTATTTCAAAATTTAAATAAAACAATGCCATTCGAGATTATTCCAAATTTAAATAAAACGATGCTAATCGAGATTATTTCAGAATTCAAATAAAACAATGCTACTCGAGATTATTTCAAAATTTAAATAAAACAATGCTACTCGAGATTATTGCAAAATTTAAATAAAACAATGCTATTCGAGATTATTACAAAATTTAAATAAAACAATGCTATTCAAGATTATTGCAAAATTTAAATAAAACAATGCTACTCGGGATTATTCCAAATTTAAATAAAACAATCCCATTCGAGATTATTTCAGAATTCAAATAAAACAATGCTACTCGAGATTATTTCAAAATTTAAATAAAACAATGCCATTCGAGATTATTTCAAAATTTAAATAAAACAATGCTATTCGAGATTATTGCAAAATTTAAATAAAACAATGCTATTCGAGATTATTGCAAAATTTAAATAAAACAATGATATTCGAGATTATTGCAAAATTTAAATAAAACAATCCCATTCGAGATTATTTCAAAATTTAAATAAAACAATGCTACTCGAGATTATTTCAAAATTTGAATAAAACAATGCCATTCGAAATTATTTCAAAATTTAAATAAAACAATCCCATTCGAGATTATTTCAAAATTTAAATAAAATAATGCTATTCGAGATTATTTCAAAATTTAAATAAAACAATCCCATTCGAGATTATTTCAAAATTTATATAAAACAATGCCATTCGAGATTATTTCAAAATTTAAATAAAACAACGCCATTTGAGATTATTTCAAAATTCAAATAAAACAACGCCATTCGACATTATTTCAAAATTTAAATAAAACAATCCCATTCGAGATTATTTCAAAATTTAAATAAAACAATTCCATTCGAGATTATTTCAAAATTTGAATAAAACAATGCCATTCGAAATTATTTCAAAATTTAAATAAAACAATGCCATTCGACATTATTTCAAAATTTAAATAAAACAATGCCATTCGAGATTATTTCAAAATTTAAATAAAACAATCCCATTCGAGATTATTTCAAAATTTAAATAAAACAACGCCATTCGACATTATTTCAAAATTTAGATAAAACAATGCCATTCGAGATTATTTCAAAATTTATATAAAACAATCCCATTCGAGTTTATTTCAAAATTTAAATAAAACAATGCCATTCGAGATTATTTCAAAATTCAAATAAAACAATGCTACTCGAGATTATTTCAAAATTTAAATAAAACAATGCTATTCGAGATTATTGCAAAATTTAAATAAAACAATGCTATTCGAGATTATTACAAAATTTAAATAAAACAATGCTATTCAAGATTATTGCAAAATTTAAATAAAACAATGCTACTCGAGATTATTCCAAATTTAAATAAAACAATCCCATTCGAGATTATTTCAGAATTCAAATAAAACAATGCTACTCGAGATTATTTCAAAATTTAAATAAAACAATGCCATTCGAGATTATTTCAAAATTTAAATAAAACAATGCTAATCGAGATTATTTCAAAATTCAAATAAAACAATGCTACTCGAGATTATTTCAAAATTTAAATAAAACAATGCTATTCGAGATTATTGCAAAATTTAAATAAAACAATGCTATTCGAGATTATTGCAAAATTTAAATAAAACAATGATATTCGAGATTATTGCAAAATTTAAATAAAACAATCCCATTCGAGATTATTTCAAAATTTAAATAAAACAATGCTATTCAAGATTATTTCAAAATTTAAATAAAACAATGCCATTCGAGATTATTTCAAAATTTAAATAAAACAATGCTAATCGAGATTATTTCAAAATTCAAATAAAACAATCCCATTCGAGATTATTTCAAAATTTATATAAAACAATGCCATTCGAGATTATTTCAAAATTTATATAAAACAATCCCATTCGAGATTATTTCAAAATTTATATAAAACAATGCCATTCGAGATTATTTCAAAATTTATATAAAACAATCCCATTCGAGATTATTTCAAAATTTAAATAAAACAATGCTACTCGAGATTATTTCAAAATTTGAATAAAACAATCCCATTCGAGATTATTTCAAAATTTAAATAAAATAATGCTATTCGAGATTATTTCAAAATTTAAATAAAACAATCCCATTCGAGATTATTTCAAAATTTATATAAAACAATGCCATTCGAGATTATTTCAAAATTTAAATAAAACAACGCCATTTGAGATTATTTCAAAATTCAAATAAAACAACGCCATTCGACATTATTTCAAAATTTAAATAAAACAATGCCATTCGAAATTATTTCAAAATTTAAATAAAACAATCCAATTCGAGATTATTTCAAAATTTAAATAAAATAATGCTATTCGAGATTATTTCAAAATTTAAATAAAACAATCCCATTCGAGATTATTTCAAAATTTATATAAAACAATGCCATTCGAGATTATTTCAAAATTTAAATAAAACAACGCCATTTGAGATTTTTTCAAAATTCAAATAAAACAACGCCATTCGACATTATTTCAAAATTTAAATAAAACAATGCCATTCGAAATTATTTCAAAATTTAAATAAAACAATCCCATTCGAGATTATTTCAAAATTTAAATAAAATAATGCTATTCGAGATTATTTCAAAATTTAAATAAAACAATCCCATTCGAGATTATTTCAAAATTTATATAAAACAATGCCATTCGAGATTATTTCAAAATTTAAATAAAACAACGCCATTTGAGATTATTTCAAAATTCAAATAAAACAACGCCATTCGACATTATTTCAAAATTTAAATAAAACAATGCCATTCGAAATTATTTCAAAATTTAAATAAAACAATCCCATTCGAGATTATTTCAAAATTTAAATAAAATAATGCTATTCGAGATTATTTCAAAATTTAAATAAAACAATCCCATTCGAGATTATTTCAAAATTTATATAAAACAATGCCATTCGAGATTATTTCAAAATTTAAATAAAACAACGCCATTTGAGATTATTTCAAAATTCAAATAAAACAACGCCATTCGACATTATTTCAAAATTTAAATAAAACAATGCCATTCGAGATTATTTCAAAATTTAAATAAAACAATCCCATTCGAGATTATTTCAAAATTTAAATAAAACAATTCCATTCGAGATTATTTCAAAATTTGAATAAAACAATGCCATTCGAAATTATTTCAAAATTTAAATAAAACAAAGCCATTCGACATTATTTCAAAATTTAAATAAAACAATGCCATTCGAGATTATTTCAAAATTTAAATAAAACAATCCCATTCGAGATTATTTCAAAATTTAAATAAAACAACGCCATTCGACATTATTTCAAAATTTAGATAAAACAATGCCATTCGAGATTATTTCAAAATTCCAATAAAACAATGCCATTCGAGATTATTCCAAATTTAAATAAAACAATGCTATTCGAGATTATTCCAAATTTAAATAAAACAATGCTATTCGGGATTATTCCAAATTTAAATAAAACAATGCTATTCGGGATTATTTCAAAATTTAAATAACACAACCCATTCGAGATTATTCCAAAATTTAAATAAAACAATGCTATTCGAGATTATTGCAAAATTTAAATAAAACAATGCCATTCGAGATTATTCCAAATTTAAATAAAACAATGCTATTCGACATTACTTCAAAATTTAAATAAAACAATGCCATTCGAGATTATTCCAAATTTAAATAAAACCATGCTATTCGGGATTATTTCAAAATTTAAATAAAACAATCTCATTCGAGATTATTTCAAAATTAAAAAAAAAACAATGCCATTGGAGATTATTATCTTAAAAATTACCGGTATGCAATTTTGCATGTGATATCATTGATTAATTTAAAGTTTTCTGGCATCCCGACATCTGAGGTCATTGCCGCCGATATCACTTAGCATGAATAAAACATTAAAGGAATTTCACTTTAAAACCATAAAAACGAAAATGTCTTAATAAAAGTTAAATAACTTCCATAAGACAGACTGCGACAAGACCGCTAGTAGAATTACCAAAGCGAAGAATGACTCCAGTTTTATCACCTTAACTTACCATCAAGTACAACTACGTAAACCGTAAAACTACCTCTAATACATTAGCAAGACCAGAATAATGGTGTCACATATTGTCATCCCCTTTCGGTCATGCTATAACTTGGTGCTTCCAGTTCTGGATCCTTGCATTTATGGCCCATTCTGATGTATGACAAAAGTGTGTTTTCTTCTCTTATGCAAATGTAAAGTTAGTCACATTCCATACTGCACTTAGGCTTATGCATTAATTATGTCGCATATGCATTCATATTTACAATATCTTATTGGTTAAGGAAGAATATATATATAAAGATCTGACGACAGGATAGTATTTTGAGTATGTGAGTGTATATATATATATATATATATATATATATATATATAATATATATATATATATATATATATATATATATATATAGTATATATAATATACATAAATTGATCACAAACACTCGTCAATTTTATACCTTCAAATGTTAAGTTACAAATAACCTACTTCTTAATTTAAGAATATATAGTACTCTATATACATACATATATATAAATACAGACACACACACACACAAACACACACACACATATATATATATATATATATATATATATATATAAAAGAGAGAGAGAGAGAGAGAGAGAGAGAGAGAGAGAGAGAGAGAGAGAGAGAGAGAGAGAGAGAGAGAGAGAATATTTAGAAATTATATAAATTTTCAAAAATAACCTTTCTGAAAAATGATGGCATGGGTTTTCATTTCACATATGTAGATAAAATTCAATGATTTTCTCAAAGAGCAATAGACAATAAAATAAGTTCATATGAAGTTGACATTGCCATGTAATTACTATGCTTTATATCATTTAAATTTCCCCCAAAAATTAAT
>NC_090746.1:83539759-83542259 GCF_036898095.1 Palaemon carinicauda
AAACTAATAAGATCGATAGCTATTCTATCTACTAAGGCACTTACCCCATTTTTTTTGGGGGGATAGCCCACATAAAAAAGAAAAAATGGAGACTTTTCTTCTCTTCGCTCCTCCCAGCCTGACGAGGGATTCAGCCAAGTTTGGTTGGTACTGCTAGGGTACCACTGCCCACCCTCCCCATTATCTACCACAAATGAAGCTTCATATGCTGCATCTCATACTGCTGCTACCTCACCGATCACCAAGCCGACCAGAGGAAGCAGCAGGGACTATCGGAACTGCATCACAAAACCTCGCCGTTCATTCCTATTTTAGCACGGTCTTTTGTCTCTCTCACATCTATCCTCCTATCACCTACAACTTCCTCCACACCATACATCCAATCAACCCTTAGCCTTTCTCTTGTATTTCCCCCATCAACTCTTGCATCCATCACCTTCATCAGCAGACAGCCATTTTCCATTCTCTCTACATGGCCAAACCACCTCAACCCATTCATATCCACTCTAGCTGCTAATTCATTTCTTACACCAACATCGGATCGAAAGCGATGTCTAAATTAAAATGGTGCCGTTTTGATAGTAAAACTCATTCTTCCTAAACATTGCCGTAAATTTTATTTACACATCTTTACTGAGAACATGAATACAGCAGTCACCTGGTAAAATTCATCAATGCAAATTTAGTACTCCGCTTTATAACAAAATTAATACTGAAGAGAAACCGGTGGATATCATATTTTCGTTTCATAAAATAACGGCCATCAATAGAAAATATCCTTATAAATGCTTCAAAGTATTTACAAATTGATGGCAATAGTGCGGCTGAAAACCTCTACCAATCACAAAATAAATCAATCCTTTCCTGAGATAGATTCCTTCATCTAATATATTAAAAAAAAAATATTACTATCGTAATCAATAATGGAAAACTTCTTTGTTTCAACTATATTTAGATAAGAACTTACTTATTAAATAAAACTTCCTAATATAACTTTTAAATTATATATTTTCATTGCATCTAACTGAAAAGAGAAACAATCTCTTAATGTAGCCTAAATATTTAAGAGCAAACAAGAGACACGGCGAACAGAAGAAGCGAAAACAATTATGTAATCAACAGCATGGGTCAGCGAAAATAATTAAGAGAACAAAGCGAACTCCATTCAAGCTCTTCTTCATTTGTACTATTCTATTTAAATAAAGAGTTCTCTATTGCCGCTTTCTCACACACGCACTGAGTTATTGGAACATTAATCCTTAAAGCTGATACCAACGTTTTGGCATTTTTTCTGTTTTCACGAGTGGATTACTCCACAGACATATGTTTCTGTACAAGCCTTGTTTGTCTGGCTACAAATCGGTGATTTAAGGCAGTAAGGGGATTTATACAGGCAGTAGGTTATAAGGAAAAGGCTTCTGTGTTACAAATATAATATGATGAAACCGGTCAAATATTTGACAAATATATTTCCATTAAATGATAGTCTATTGTTGCAAGTGATTCTAATAAATAATCGAATCCTGAAATAAAATGAACACGTCTTCACTTATACACACACACACACACACACACACATATATATATATATCTATATATATATATATATATATATATATATATATATATATATATATATATATTATATATATATATATATATATATATATATAGAGAGAGAGAGAGAGAGAGAGAGAGAGAGAGAGAGAGAGAGAGAGAGAGAGAGAGAGAGAGAGAGAGAGAGAGACATTTATATACATATACATACATGTATAAGAATTAAATGCATACATTTACATTTATTTATTTCTAAATATACATATATAAATATATATATATATATATATATATATATATATATATATGTGTGTGTGTGTGTGTGTGTGTGTGTTTAGAACGAAAATGGTTTTATGATGTGTTTTAAAATGATCCCGAAAGATGAGTATCATTGTTTCTTCTTTTCTATCAAACTTATTATCATTATCTGTGTGTGTGTTAAGTCATTTACGGTGTTAATCTTGCATTTCTCAAAAGAGAAGCGTTTAACATCTTGAAACATCTACTAACAAATCCACAACGAAGCATAATAAAGTTTGGCGAGGGGTAATCAGCCGGTCAGCTGGTTTGCCACACTTGACAAAGAGGTCTTAGCCTTGTTAAAAGTTTTCAGCCCAAAACTTCCCTTAAGTAGTTTGCTCTTCTTCCTTCCACCACGACTGCTTCCTATCACCTTTATAGCGGCCCTTTACAAAATACACCAACAAGTTCTACGATGGTTCGAGTTATCGCGGGAGGATTAAAATGGCTGGGACCCTAAGGCTTTGGAGATTCAATTTTGGCCCGCTTAAAACCTTTCTTTGTGAATGAATGGGAAACTCAATTACTGTATAATTTAAAGGCATTCGATAGTAAACGAAGGATGTTGAATGAAAAACTCATTATTTATATTTATCGTTGAATAGAGATTATATGGAGGTTATTGTTAACCACCCTATTTTTT
>NC_090746.1:83547259-83569759 GCF_036898095.1 Palaemon carinicauda
ATTTTGTAGATTTTCCTTTCCTCCTTCCTTCAAATACTTACAATGTGTGTATGTATGTATGTATGTATATTATTTAAAACATTCACGCTTAATTTTTTCAACATGATCAAAGCAACTAAACTATCTTTTTATTGTTTCTTCGCACTTCAATAGGTCTCATTACTTCAGTGTCTTTTCACTTCTTGTATACTTCTTCAATCTATATGAATGCAGGTATGATTGTATTTGCGTGTGTATTTGCCGTATATATATGCACACACGAATACAATCATATATGCATCCATATAAATTCTTTGAAGAACTAAATAGGGAATGTAAAGATCACACAACCTTCATGTCTATACAGCCGATAAATATCATTAACAGTGTATAGAGCTTCATAATACGATTTTAAGATTATATTGAATTATCAACTACAAAATATTTTTTTTTTTTTTTTTTTTTTTTTTTTTTTTTTTTTTTTTTTTTTTTTACAATTACTTCCACTATATCCTGAAGATACAGTAAGTGAGAAACCATCTAAAAATGGACTACTCTTTCCCCCACAGATTTTTCCCTTACGGTAAGCCGTAACATCAAAGCATAAAATACGAAAAATACCAACATATAAATCATATAGAAGTTATCTGATGAAATTACATTATTATATTCACACGAATATGATTAAATGTGCTTATCCATAAATAAGTTCATACCAAACCAGCAAAAAACTAATGATAAATGTTAAGAATAAAAATAAAAATAAAAATATAGATTATAATATATAAGTTCCACATAAATCTGATGACATACAGGTTTTTCTAATAATTATATTACACTAGTGGAGGTTTCACTAATAACTAAATACTCGGAAACATTATGGAAAGATTACATATTCCCTCTATGTAGTAATGACTTCCAACTTATTTCATGGTTGCCTTGCCCTTGATTTTAAACTTTATACTAACACCTTTCGTAAGCCTTACAGCCACTAGAAAATATGACTTCAAGTAAAGTTCTTAATTTAAGGAAGAATAATACTTGAAATAAGATGCTCCTACCGATGGCTGCCATCACCTATTGAAGGTTTAAAAACTAAACAAAATAAGTTAAGTTTAAAATATACATTTACAACTTATTTAGAAATTTCAGACTTGACCCATATGTGCATATATGCGTATATACGCGTCACCTCTCTCTCTCTCTCTCTCTCCTCTCTCTCTCTCTCTCTCTCTCTCTGTATATATATATATATATATATATACACACGTGTGTGAAAGCCTATAATTATATAAATGTACATGTATGTATGTATGTATGTATGTATGTATGCATGTATATATATATATATATATATATATGTATGTATATGTGTGAAAGCATATAATTATATAAATGTACACATATGTATATATAAATATATATATATATATATATATATATATATATATATATATATATATATATATATATATTACGAGCATTCATGTATATGTATAGACGTATGTTATGTATACATAAAGATATATATGCATATACTGTGTATGACATACGAGTCCCTGGCACACCTAGCTCCGAAGAATTAATCACTATTTTACCCTTACTTCTCGACGAATAACCAAACAGATAGTGTAGAAAGAGATGGCAGAGATGGTGGGCAGAGCTAAATACGGGAACTCGCCGGGCAGTAAGGGATTGCTTTGTGAACTTCTTCAATGCGAGGTCTTCAACTGCACATGTGTATGAATATGTGTGCGTGTGTGTATATATATATATATATATATATATATATATATGTGTGTGTGTGTGTGTGTGTGTGTGTTTGTATGTATGTATTACTTATACATACATATATATATATGTATATATATTTATATATATATATATATATATATATATATATATATATATATATATATATATATATATAATTCATCCTGATTAAGATCCACTGCAGTCGGCTATCTAACTCTCTTCCTATACACACACACACACACACACACACACATATATGTATATATATATATATATATATACATATATATATGTGTGTGTGTGAGTGTGTGTGTGCACGTTCGTGCGCAAACGCACCGTTTGCATGTATATCTTCTTATTTTCGTTTGCAGAAATACAGTAAAACCGAACATACGGCTGCAAACCCCATTCAGTCGGGTATTTAATTCTCTCGCATCACTTTGGTCAAACAATGCTACTGTTTTCACTCCTGACATCGTACAGTAGTAATTCGGTGAATGTCACTGGATTCACGGGTCTATCCAAGTTTAATATTTTGTGCTTTCCTAACCATTGAAGTGAAAATAACCTTTATTAAACCTTAATGTGAGTTATTACCTAGTTTATGGAACTATTTACAACAGCTATTACGCTTCAAGTTTTATTTTTGTTTTAAACACAAGTGCCGACTCTCATATAATACAAATGACAATCACAGAACAATGTGCCGCTATTATCTGGAGCCATCATCAAGAAAAAAAATCCTGGACTTGCTAACTAGTTGAGAACAAGTGTTTATACCATATTCAGCTTCATGCTCTAATAGTTCTTAAGTAATTCACAAGAGTAAATAACCTAACAGATATACGTTTCACATGGTAATATTCAAACATGCTGCGGAATACTATAGCAGTGATTATTGATATCGATAAGACGAACGAACGTAAATTGCATCTTAACCGTGAGACTACCTAAATATTTCACTGAGACCTACGAACTGAAAACACGCCTTAGCATAACATTTATTATTATTATTATTATTATTATTATTATTATTATTATTACTAGCCAAGCTACTACCCTAGTTGGAAAAGCAAGATGCTATAAGCCCAAGGGCTCCAACAGGGAAAAATAGCCCAGTGAGGAAAGGAAATAAGGAAATAAATAAATGATGGATCAAAATAACAATAAATCATTCTAAAAACAGTAACAACGTCAAAATAGCTATGTCATATATAAACTATTAACAACGTCAAAAACAGATATGTCATATATAAACTATAAAAAGACTCATGTCTTCCTAGTCAACATAAAAACATTAAAACATTTCTTCATTCGCCAGCGTCATGCTGTAACACACCCAGCTGTAACATTGAAACATTCAGTGACGAGGCACCTGTACCTCAACCATTGCCTTAATGCCGCGTATATGAATATCACTAAAAACATGGACCTAATGCCACTATCGTCACATCAGGGTTTTCATGAAGCCGTACACTGTACATATCAGATCCCAACCGCCCTTTCACCGATACAACAAAAGAGTTTCTATAGCTTATCCCTTCTTAATAGCGTCATTAGCCTCTCTTTTCACTCTCTGTGTTTTACTACGACATATACATTACAAATAACATCCATGCAATGGATTGCTATGTAACCATTCTGGAAAAACGTACAGTAAGTGTAAAATAAAACACCTTTATATAATTACAATTTAACAGATATCAAGTTTATTTTCTTTTTGTGAAAAAATTTCTTAGTGAATTTTCCAACGCTAACAAAAATAAACACATAACACGCTTTACGATCAAAACCTCAGTGAATCTGAAAAGGCTAACAAAGCTAACGGATGACGTATTACTAAGGTTTCTACCATCACCTATCTCCATTATGTATCTATAATTTTCTTGTATCATTCCTCTCTTGTTGGCTGATATATTACTTTGCATAAATAAAAAAAAACATATTTCCAAACTTTGTGACGTTCATCCCAAGCAACTTTGGTCATTTTAGTAAAAATTGTAATTATACTATTAATTAAATTGTTCCTGAAATTTTTAATTTTACTTGTTCAACACTTCTCTAGTAGTTTCTTTATTTCCTTATTTCCTCTCCTCACAAGGCTATTTTCCCTGTTTGAGCCCTTGGGCTTATAGCATTCTGCTTTTCCAACTATAGTTGTAGCTTAGTTAGTAGTAGTAGTAGTAGTAGTAGTAGTAGTAGTAGTAGTAGTAGTAGTAGTAGTAGTAGTAGTAGTAATAATAATAATAATAATAATAATAATAATAATAATAATAATATGTATGCATTCATTCAATATGCATATTGGTAGGAAAACGCTACCAATCACTTAAAAATAAATGAAAAATAAAAGCAGTACCAGACAGTTCAACCCAATTTTAGAGAGAATGGGGGGGGGAGGGAGGAAAGAAACCCAAAGTAGCATCTTTCAGCGTTTCAGTGTCTTCTGATTTCAATGTAAAAGTTATAGTGGTAGTGCAATTTTTCAGTCTTGCATTTAAGCTTAAGGTTCTAAAAATGTTAATTCCTTCTCTTCCCGGAACGCATAATTTTTATCACTCTGGCACTTACTGAATGTCCTCTTGTTCATTCAAAATGGCTCAGATCATAAACCGCTATTTACAGTTCTCTTTTCTTTTACTCTGTTTTGAACTCAGTCTGCTACAGCACAATGCAACTCATTTTTTCATACATTGTTAATGCTTTCACTATAAAATGTCTCGCTCTAACAGCAGTTGATATTAAACAGGCACTTTGTGAACCACAAAGAATATTCAAAGATTCCCTCACAACATTCACATGAGCATGATGCAAAGAAAAAATATCTTACTAGCAATGACCTCTTCAAGAACATGAGACCTTGAAGAATTATTTCATAGACAGATTATGCCTTTCGAAAGTCTACATATTATAAGACTCATCATTACTCTATTCATAATTTAAGGTTAGATATTTTCTCCGTTTATTACAGATTCGAAATTCCTTGCCACTCAAACACCTATCTACTTATATATTAATATATTTCTACCCCTTTATATATATATATATATATATATATATATATATATATATATATATATATATATATATATATATCCATCTATTTCGACCTTCACTACAACCGTTAGTGAAAAAAACCAAATTTATTTGTCCTATCATCTAATTCCTTCTAATCTGCTTAATATTCAGACCCCATTTATGAGACCGGTATATCAACTTAAAAAAATTACCGAAAAATAAGGAACGTCATGTTGATACCTAAGAGAAAATATATATACACATTATAAATTTGGTTCAATACAAGTTGGTAAAATCTTGTATTTTAGATTTATATGCTACTATAGCAAATCTATTTTCAAATGTTTAGGAAATGATAAGCCATATTTAAAAATATCAGCCGAATATTCTTAAATCTTTCATATTCAGAAAAATTGGTATCTCTCTCTCTCTCTCTCTCTCTCTCTCTCTCTCTCTCTCTCTCTCTCTCTCTCTCTCTCTCTCTCTCTCTCTCTCTCTATGAAAAACACACGCTTGATGTATATATATATATATATATATATATATATATATATATATATATATGTATATATATATATATATATATATATATATGTATATATATACATATATATACATATATATACATATATATATATATTGATATATATATATATATATATATATATATATATATGTAATATATATACATATATATACATATATATATATTGATATATATATATATATATATATATATATATATATATATATATATATATATTATATATATATATATATATATATATATATATACATATACATATACATAAATACACAAAATACACATATATCATAGATTGATAGATAGATAGATATACAAATAAAATTATGTATGCCTGACTGTTTATGTCTATTAATATATGCCCGAACATATACACACTCCTAGCTTGAAAGAGGTGGGATGGCTTACTCTGAGGTCTTTATATTATGAGCCAAGCTACACTGAACCAAAGACATCAATTATTAATGGTTCGGTAATACCCAGGAACGCCATATACCTCACGTCTAGGACCGTGACGCAGCATTTCGATCTTACTAAGACTAGACAGTAATATCTTAAACAAACATCGCTTATACTTTAAGCTCTGCTGAGCTCTGGAGCAAGATATTCCAATATTTTCAGCTCTTCGATGGGAGAGGGGAATGTTTTTCAGTAATTTTAGCTCTTCAACGGAAGAGGAGAATATTTTTCAATATTTTCCACTCATCAATGGAAGAGGGGAATATTTTTCAACTATTTCAGCTCTTCGATGGAGGAAGAGAAAATTTTTCGATATTTTAAGCTCTTTGATGGAGGAGAATATTTTTTCTATATTTACAGCTCTTCGATGGAAGAGGGGAATATTTTTCAGCTATTCCAGCTCTTCGATGGAGGAGAATATTTTTTTTTTAATTTTCAGGTCTTCGATGGAGGAGGAGAATATATTTTAAAATTTTCAGGTCTTAGATGAAGGAGAATATTTTTTTCTATATTTTCAGCTCTTCGATAGAAGAGGGGAATATTTTTCAGCTATTCCAGCTCTTCGATGGAGGAGAATATTTTTTTAAATTTTCAGGTCTTCGATGAAGGAGGAGAATATATTTCAAAGTTTTCAGGTCTTAGATGAAGGAGAATATTTTTTTTTTCTATATTTTCTGCTCTTCGATAGAAGAGGGGAATATTTTTCACCTATTTCAGCTCTTCGATGGAGGACGAGAATATTTTTCTATATTTTCAACTCTTTGATATAGGAGGAGAATATTTTACGATATTTTTAGCTCTTTGGTGGAGGAGAATATTTTTTTCAATATTTTCAGCTCTTTGATGGCAGAGGGGAATATTTTTTAGCAATTTTAGCTCTTCAAGGGAGGAGAAGAATATTTTTCAATACATTCAGCTATTCGATGGAGCAGGAGAATATTTTATCAATATTTTCAGCTCTTCGATGAAAGAGGAGAATATTTTTCAATATTTGCAGCTCTTCGATGGAAGAGGGGAATATTTTTTTGCAATTTCAGCTCTTCGATGGAGGAGGAGAATATTTTTCAATATTTTCAGCTCTTCGATGGAGGAAAATATTTTTTCAATATTTTCAGCTCTTCGATGGAAGAGGGGAATATTTTTTTTTTTTTGCAATTTCAGCTCTTCATTGGAGGAGAATATTTTTCAATATTTCCAGCTCTTTGAGGGGAGAGGAAAACATATTTTCAATATTTTCAGCTCTTCGATGGAAGAGGGGAATATCTTTCAGCAATTTCAGCTCTTCGATGGAAGAGGAGAATATTTTTAAATAATTTCAGCTCTTCAATGGAGGAGGAGAATATTTCTCAATATTTTAAGCTCTTCGATGGAGGAGGAGAATATTTTTCAATATTTTCAGCTCTTCGATGGAAGAGGTGAATATTTTTTCAATATTTTATTTTCAACTCTTTGATGGAGGAGGAGAATATCTATAAAGATTTTCAGCTCTTCGATGGAAGAGGGGAATATATTTTCAATATTTTATTTTCAACTCTTTGATGGAGGAGGAGAATATCTATAAAGATTTTCAGCTCTTCGATGGAAGAGGGGAATATTTTTTCAATATTTTATTTTCAACTCTTTGATGGAGGAGGAGAATATCTATAAAGATTTTCAGCTCTTCGATGGAAGAGGGGAATATTTTTTCAATATTTTATTTTCAACTCTTTGATGGAGGAGGAGAATATCTATAAAGATTTTCAGCTCTTCGATGGAAGAGGGGAATATCATTCAGAAATTTCCGCTATTCGATGGAGGAGGAAATTATTCTTTTAATATTGGCGGCTCTTCGATAGACAAGAATATTTTGTTTTTTATATTTTCATCTCTTTAATGGAGGAGGAGAATATTTTCTCAATATCTTCAACTTTTCAATGCAGGAGGAGAATATTTTTCAATATTTTCAGCTCTTCGGTTGAGGAGAATATTTTTCAATATTTTCAGCTCTTCGGTTGAGGAGAATATTTTTCAAAATTTTTCATCTCATTGATGGAGGAGAATTTTTTTTCAATATTTTTCAATGACCCTTATAATTATAAATATTACGTTGCAATACAACGACGTCGAAGGCCACACGAATCCTGAGATGAAATAAGGAGGTGTAACTGTTCTCCGGCAGAGCGATAGCTGATACATGTTAGACAGACTCCATCATTCAAAAGGAACGTGATAATACGCTCTCATAGATGCACGCTCACGTGCAGACATGTCTCGCATTAAGCATTATCAGAGTAAAAGGAAGACCTCGAGTAATATCATTTTACTCTTGGATAAGAAATACAATATTGTTCGTTTTTAGGTTTATAATTTTCGTTAGGATAAGAAGTAAAACATAAAATTGCTTCAAATGTAGATATACTCACAAACTCAGCTGTAGTAAACAACGTTTATTTTCTTATTCTCATACTAAAATCTATAAATAATGGATTCAAAATACTAGGAAACCACTTAAGTGTCTCCTATATCGTAGTACTGTCTGTCTGTCTGCCTGTCTGTTACTTATAGCATTATCTTTATTAGTACCCTTTCAATCTTACTGTTATTATCATTGTACCTTATATTGCAAAGTACACATATCCCTATTAAATAAACCGAAAATCTATTACCTTAAGAAAACTTCCAAAAAATAGTATAACACTTTTATGGTATAAAAAGTCATACAAGAACCCAGATGAAAAAAAAAAAAAAAAAAAAAAAAGATAATGACATATCGATATGATTCATCTTTAATCGAAAATTACAATAAATAATTATTGATATTTTCTTAGTTATGAAAATAGAAATAAGATACCTTATCAGCTTTGATTAATCTGAAAGGAAGATAATCTAAGTGCCACGAGATTCAATGTACAGAAAAATACAAGGATCTATCAAGCAAGAAAACTCTCTTTTTTCGAATTAAAATATAACTTTAATCTGTATACTTGGCTACTATAATTTATCTCACTGAAAAATTGAGATCGGTAAAAACTATGAAAACAAAGGAACAGAAGCATGGCGGTTGGGATCAAAATTAGATTCACTTGGTCTATCTATGAAGAAAACACTATCTTTTTCGAATTAAAATATAACTTTATTCTGTATACTTGGCTACTCTAATTTATCTCACTGAAAAAGTAAAAACTATCAAAACAAAGGAACCGAGGCATGGCGGTTAGGATCAAAATTACAGATTCACTTGGTCTATCTTTGAAGAAAACACTATATTTTTCGAATTAAAATATAACTTTATTCTGTATACTTGGCTACTCTAATTTATCTCACTGAAAAAAAAGTAAGATCGGTAAAAACTATCAAAACAAAGGAACCGAGGCATGGCGTTTAGAATCAAAATTACAGATTCACTTGGTCTATCTATGAAGAAAACACTATATTTTTCGAATTAAAATATAACTTTATTCTGTATACTTGGCTACTCTAATTTATCTCACTGAAAAAAAAGTAAGATCGGTAAAAACTATCAAAACAAAGGAACCGAGGCATGGCGTTTAGAATCAAAATTACAGATTCACTTGGTCTATCTATGAAGAAAACACTATATTTTTCGAATTAAAATATAACTTTATTCTGTATACTTGGCTACTCTAATTTATCTCACTGAAAAAAAAGCAAGATCGGTAAAAACTATCAAAACAAACGAACCGAGGCATGGCGTTTAGAATCAAAATTAGAAATTCACTTAAATTTACAACTGAATCCCACAACACTGATATGAAATCTGTTCCCTAGTTCTATAGAACAGGTAATAAAGGGTCCCTCTCTAACTGACAAGAGAGGCGCCTAATGGAAGATGAAAGGAACATTCACTCTAAAGGTAAAAGCACTTAAGAGTGATAGCCGTTGTTTCCATTGAAATCTACGGAAGCTGACCAAGTGCAAAATCTTCTGACTTTTACCTAAATAATTACCGTTATTTGAAACAAGGGACGACCGATTCCTTTGCTTTTCTCTACAATAAAGGTACCGAGGTGTTACAGATACCTAGACAGGAAATATCCTAAGATGAAAATAAATATGGGGGTATCTATCATATTTTTTACATCATCCTCTCCTCCTACGCCTATTGACGGAGGCCCTTTGCGTCTAGGCGTAGAAGATGATATTAAAAAAAAATGATAAATATGTTATATTCATATCTTTACAGGTTAATGGAGATCACCTAGCTATAGATTGTAGGTAGCATTAAATATTATTACTATAATAATAATAATAATAATAATAATAATAATAATAATAATAATAATAATAATAATAATAATAATAATAATAATAATAATAATAATACCATTAACATTATTATCATACCATCAATTAACCTTAGAGTATAATTCCTATTGAAGAAGAAAAAAAAACCATGAACTCTGATACGAAATTTTCGAATCTAATGCCCATTCGTGTGAATATAAAAAAGACGAACATGCATATATTTCCACATATTATAAAGTGGCAAATATAGAAAATAAATATAACAATAAATAACTAAAAGATCAACAAGACTAGAATTTATGGTACATTGTAGAGTACCCTCAAGCTCGGTAATTTCAACTAACGACTTAGTGAATTCATAGTACAGAAGCTCTGGGTTGAGCCAAATCTTGATAGCTAAGGAAATATAATTATCATTTGATGTTATGTAGCAAAATGTTTAACCTGAGATAGTATTATTATTATTATTATTACTATTATTAATAGCCAAGCTACAACCCTACTAGGAAAAGCAGGATGCTATACGCCCAAGGTCTCCAACAGGGAAAAATAGCCCAGTGTGGGAAGGAATTAAGCAAGTAAACTAAAAGAGAAGTAATGAACAATTAAAACAAAATATTTTCAGACCAGTAACAAAATTAACAAATATATATATATATATATATATATATATATATATATATATATATATATACATTATACATATATATATATATATATATATATATATATATATATATATATATATTATACATATATATATGTCTATATAAATTTTACAAAATATAAAAGCTTAAAATAAAGAGAAAGAGAAATAATAAGATAGAAAAAACTTTAAACAGGAACTGATCAACCCCTCCCAACAACCAATTAAGCAAAGAAGGATTGAAAGAGGATTGAAAAGACTTCATCACCTCTAACTAGCCTTTGTAAGGTTTTCAAGTGTTAGGAAAATGAAAGCATGAAGTGCAAAGTAAAGCTGGCCATACATTATCCAACTTGGTTGGATAACAATGTTGGGCAACATTTTCTGCTCTAGAGCATACACTGTAAGACCAAGTCGTCCAACATTAGTTATAGATGTCGATCTGTAGTGTATAACATACTGATGGTGCAGTCTCATGGCAGTGGAAAATGTTAGGATTACAACAACCTTCTGCAAGGGTTGAACAGCAATAAAAAATAAAGAAAATGATTAAGTTTATTATCATTAAGTAATAATCATTATAAAAATGTATCAATTGAATATTGCATTCTTAGTAACATTTCCTTCAAACGATGAAAAATGAAAATGAAATATTGTACCTAACGAATGTATATTCATCCTTGAAGTTGAACCTATGTATACTACAATGTTATAAAAATACATCAACTAAATATTACATTGTTCAAAAGTGTTACCTTTATATAATGCAAACTAAAAATAAACTATTGTACCAAATGAATGTATTTTTATCCTTGAAGTTTAATCTAGGTATTCTACAACTAGTTAAGGAGTAATTTGGGTCTTGAAGAAGTTCAGTTATAGTATATTGACTCCCTTGGCTTATGTCAGTTGAGACATTTTCATTGGATAGATGATAAGTGCATACAGGTTGGGTTGAAAATGTCAACAGGGTTGATGCTCGAGTGCTTGACCTGCTGGACGATAGTGACACAGTATCCAATGTTAACTGGTTTAATTGGCCCATTATAAGAAACTCATCAATAGCTTTTTTCGCATACAACTTTTGTGTCTCGTTCAGCTTTCTGTAGGATACAGCCCAGCTATCCGCATAAGTTGCGGCTTCGTCCTTCAAGAGTTTCTGCTCTTTTATGAAATCTAAATGTTCGACAGCTCTTTGCAAATAGTGATCTTTAGTTGTATCATGAGTAGCCCGCATTTTTCTCTTGGTACCTACAGTATTTCCAATTCCCTGGTCATCGCTCTCATCCAAATTACTATCTCCAGGTATCTGGATTTCTTGATCTCCTAAAAAATCATGCAACAAATCGAAATACCATAAACTTGGTTCGTGCATGTCATCATTGCCCGCACCAGACTTTTCCTTCTTATTTAATTCCCTCCTATAACAAGTTCTCATATTTTTTTTTAAATCATCTAGAGTGGCATTGCTAACTATTTCCTTCAAGTTATTCAACAGTACTTCCCATGCTTTATTTCGTTATTTTTTATCTTTATATTCTTCGCTTTTCTCTTTACAAATCGCAGGTAAACTTCTGTATGTATCAATAAAACTTCTCCACTATTCAGTGTCATTTGTATTTGCCATCACGTCTATTTAACACTTTTATAAAACAGCTATTTCCAAAAGAACGTCCCTTTAAAGCAAGGACTACACGCTATCAATCTAGGTTTCCAACTGATGTTGGTTGTGATGTTGTACAACTTGCCCATACACTGTCAAAAAGGTTGTACAACATGATGCCACGCCCCCTTAAAATCAAAGCTGCTTTGATTCTCTCCAACCAAACCAACCAACCAAAATCCTGTTGTACAACCTGCCCATACACTGTCTAACATTTCATACAACCCAACCACGTTGTACAACAAGTTGGATAATGTATGGCCCGCTTAACACTTTTTAAGTGCGGAAATTCTCATGATTGTATGGATTTGATGATTGGTATACTATTGGCTGATCAGTATAGCCTTGGTTTTCGTAGGGTTCAGCCTCATGTACTACTGACAACACTAATTGGAAAAGCAGGATGCTATAAGCCAAGAGGCCCCAACAGGGAAAATAACCCAGTGAGGAAAGGAAAAAAGAATAAATAAAATATTTTAAGAATACTAACAACATTACAATAAATATTTCCTATATAACCTATAAAAACTTTAACAAAATAAGAAGAGAAATTCGATAGATTAGTATGCCCGAGTGTACCATCAAGCAAGAGAACTCTAATGTCTATAACAATAGCAGGGATTTCCCTATACGTTAGGATACAGAACATAAACAATAAGAATCACATCTACATTAGACTATTTCACTACATGATTTTCATGGACAACAAATGGTAAAATCGAGAAGTCGTTCCCCTAACCCCAACACCCCACCCCCCACCAAAAAAAAAAAAAGAAAAAAAAAAACTCAGATTACTTTCTTATGAAACACCAGGACTCCGAGCTTTCTAAATCTCAAATCGAGATGTAGGGAATTTTTCTTTCCCTTTTTATTTGCGCTGAAATCAAAAGACCTACATATACACCAAGACATTAAATATGTAGTCAAATTATAAGCAGAGGGGAGAAAAATAATGTTACAAATTCAATAATTTTCTGCCTCTGACTAGATATCTTTGAATTTCCAAGAGGATTTTGAACATACGTTTGACTTTAAAGATTAAACATTCTGTTACTAAAAGTTCAGAGTCATTCTCTTTAATCTCTGACGTCTTAGGTAACCTTATTTTTCAAGTTCATTTCAACTCAAATCATAAACCTCAAAATATTCAAAATGTTTTATCTTCGTCTTTCTTTTAAATGGTGGGTTGGGCACACTTTATAGAAGGGCCCATGGATGCCTGGTGGTTTATCAAGAGGTTGCCTTTTCCCTATCTGTTTGTTTATCTTCCTCAAAAGTATTCATATTCGAAAGCATCATTAAAGTCCTGCCTTCAGTTGAAGTGGAAATCCTGAAGGGTACTTAGCCTTGCATGGTGTGTCGGTTCTGCCATACTAACCCATTTTATCGGACATTTTCTCTTTAGTTTATGAGTTGTAGGAATCGCTTTATATATGTTCTTGTACATATTGTTTTTGCTATTATTATTTTTAACTTTGTTTTCAAATATGATGAGACGTCTTTACTCCTTTTAATTCTTATTCTGGATGGGGATATTGAGCAAAATCAGCGACCAGTGCATCCTAAACTTCGCCAATGTCGTTGAATATATCGCAATATTCCTGGACTGCAGGGCAATGTGAGACCTTGCAGTTGCATGCAAAGAGCAAGCTATAAATTATATTATGCCCATAAACTTTATTGGATAAAAACTTGGTCTATTAAATTTCTTATTCCTGGTCTAGATATTAATCTCTGGTATCGTCATTCAGTCAGTTCTTTGTGAATGTTGCATATTATGGCCACCTTGGGCATTCAGATCTTCCCAGACTATACCATTACTTCTCATATATATTTCAATTATTTATCTACTTCCTTTCCTCACTGGGTTATTTTTCCATGTTGGAGCTACATTTGCTATATTTTGAGACTTGCTCGTTAATCACATCCCAGTGAGTATTCAAATTAGACTCTACTTGTCTCTGTACTTCCTGCAGTTCCTTCTCTGTCGCTACACCCAAGATGACGGACTTTTAATGTTGTTTTAGTTTTCCTTTGTAAAAAAAAAAAAATCAAGTAATAAAATCAACATAACCGTAGCTTTGCACAGTAGTTTTGTGTCTGGAACTTTATTTTGTAATGGCAAGTTCCAAGGGTTCCATTGGAAATATAATAAAGATTTTATTATCCCGACTGAAATTTGATGATTTTTCTCAATAAATTCTCTAAGGTTAACCTGACTTCCGTTTTCACATTAATGCCTGATGGGTCTGATGGCTATATCTACTAATTTCTTCGCTAGGAAACCATTTAGTCTTCCTGCTCAAACATCCACTCCAGGGACAAGTTAATCGAATGCACACAATCGATCAACACAGTCTCTCCCTGAGCCTGAACTGCCAAACCCATCTGTACTCCAACTTCGTGATCTGGCCCAGACCCCTGACTCAAGATCCATACATGGAGTAATTCCTTGAACTTCTTCTTCCCCACCGTTATCCCTACATTAAGAGGTCGGTTGCCTGATGCGCCCTCTCCAATACATTCTATCAAAGACATCCTCTTCCACCAAACCTCTTCTCTCCATATCATCCTTCACCTTATCTAACCATCTAATTCACTGCCTCCCTCTTGATCTTCTCCCTCTAACAGGTTCTTCACAAGATCTCCTAACTCCCTCCCCACCATCCATCCTCAGAACACGTGCCCACACCCTCTCAGTCATGGCACTTTCCATCTCTGTAATCTTTACTACTACTGCCATTTTTCTTATTTTAATATTTTTCAGTCTTTCAAACAGTGACATAATTCTCATCTCTGTTTTCTCAAGCTTTGCTTTCTCTTTTCGTGTTAAAGACCAAGTTTCTAATCCATACATTAACACTGGACTTATTACTGTACTATAGATCTTGACTTTTACCTTGATTGGCTTTCTTTTATCACATACCACTCCTCCTACCTCCCTCCACTTTCCCCATGCTGTTTTTATCCTATTATCAACTTCAGCCTTACATCCTCGCTCCTGATTTATAGTAGTATCTAAATTGTTTTACCTTACTGCTCACCATAGCTTCAGTCACATCTAAATTTATTTACCCTCAAGCCACCCCTTTCCAAAGTCTCTTGCCACTCTAACACTATCCAACTCCCAGTGGACCTTCAGGACCGCAGCTCCCCGTTGAGACAAGTCGGCAGCATGGGAGGATGGGCAGCCTCACGAAACCAGTAAGTTTAGGTGAAAGAAGGGGATGCTGCTGAAGAGTAAATTCACCAGGCATGGCCGCGGGCCAGGGTGGAACTAGCCTAAGTCAGTGCTGATAAAAAAAACACACAAGAAAAACCATTAAAACGGGGTGGGATACCTATAATCATACCACACTGTAAAAGAATAATGTAAAACATATTCCTACAATAATATAACTAAATAACTAAGCATTTCTGAGCGATTTGGAAACATGATGCAATAGCGCCGACCCCATGCTGGCCACAGACAACAAAAGGCATACAAATCTAAAAAAAAAAAAACGGGGAGAGGACGCAACACACAAGAAAAGGGTACTCAACTTCGTCATTGAGGAAGAAGCTGAAGCATCCATGGTTGTTAAATCACTCAAAAGGCTAAGAAAACGGGCAAAAAAAAAAATCCAAGCAACCGTCAAAGATGGCGTCTGCAAAAAGGAATGATTCAACAGGAAATGTGTTAGTTGTAGCACATAGAGATCGGGAGTTGTAACAGCTCTCTCGCCTACGTATCCTACCCTATACCTTATCCTTCGAGACAAGGTTAACTCTATTCGGGGAAGGATAACCACGGCTTGTTATTAACACGTCTCTGATTTATACATGATATCTCTTGGAATATTCAATTCGGAAGTTAGAACTCCGTGATACCTTTAAGGTAAAATTCTCTGGTATATCACTCGCAGAAATATCCCAATTAGAAAGCTGCCATTTAGGAACTTCCATCAGGAAGACTTGGCTATCTCACCCAAAAATAGGTTTTTCCTATGTCAAAATCTGTTTTCTGTAATTTCTCTAATAGTCACAACATGTTTCATTATAGTTTCTCAAACATTTTGGAGGCTAATCTGTAACTTTCAATGAGGTTGCTTTTACAAGAGCAATAGGATCTGTATTGTCTTTTATTGTTCTTGCCACCTATGCGGGTCTACTTTGGAGTCTCTTATAAAGACCTAGATCAACTGAAACCCTTCTATAAGGTACTGATCGTTGAATTGCGTGACAGTGGACTGTAAATCAGGTAATATTTCCGATAACAACCTTTTGCATCTTCACTGTCATCTGTGAGTCTGTACCTCTTCCCGTGTGAGTTTGATATTCACTGAAATGCTGTGGTACGGCTATGGTCGTTTATTGTTTGTTCCACTTGCTTAATAATTCTTCAATCATATATTGAACCTATCAAGTCTGTCATCTTGATCTTGGGGTTATGTCATGCTTGTATGTTCTCATCATCAACTCTGCTGCCTCCGACAGCCCCATCTTCCATAACAACAGCCACTATAGCCGTTATCTTTTCAGACTTATGCATTTGGTCCTTACTAGCTTTAATTTTGCTGACATCAAGTGACCTATGTTTGAGCTCATAAAACTGAATTTTTTTTTTTTTTAACACATATTTAGGTAAACAATTTACATGATACCAAAGATAAACCTCTCAGGCGAGTTCTTACACTAATAAGAAGTAGCAGTCTCACTGCTGCAACTATGTAAGTGATGCCACAATACTCTCAGAAATACTGAGCCTAGTTAAATCCTCCTATGGAATATTTCATATTCCAATACTGCGACACACCCATAACTCCCCCGGATAGTAATTAAATATAATGTTTATCATTAGCAGGTAAAATTTGATGATCTATCCAGGTACCTGAGGCATACATATATCCAAACGCAAACACACAGACACAAACGGCACACACACAAATACACACATATACATACATACATACATATATATATATATATATATATATATATATATATATATATATATATATATATATATATATATTATACGTGTTTGTGTGTGTTAGTGTTTTTCAAGAATAAGCCTTTTAAGCCTTTTATCCTTTATAGGGGGGTGGGGAGCAATTAAGGTCTTCAACAAGTACTTGCGTAGTGATGGTGCTAGTACCACAACATGCACTATGGGTATTTAAGTTACGCTTATATATAAAGTAGTTAACCATCCGAGAGATGACCAGCCTCAACGTTGCTCGGCCTATTTAGATGATCCAACTACTTTCCAGCGTTATAACGGAAGCATTTTCATGCAATGAGTAAAAACAAAGCTACAATCACCAATAATATGTTACGCTATCTAGCTTCCACAAAGCTCGTAACATTCAAACATACATTTAATTAGTAGATGATATTGTGCATTATATGTCAGCCAGCACAGCTCCAAAGGAGAGAAGGATTAACTGATAAAGTCAGTTTAATGACGGTAATTTGCACTTGATTAAGAAGGCCAACATAAAGGGAATGGCCCCCACAAAGAGAAAGGGGGATGTACAACACATATACTTGTTAATCACTCTTCAAAGAGAGAGAGAGAGAGAGAGAGAGAGAGAGAGAGAGAGAGAGAGAGAGAGAGAGAGAGAGAGAGATGGGATGGTATAGAATAGAATGCATAGATCTTTCTAAATCATTCCTTCAAAATATATATATATACATATATATATATATATATATATATATATATATATATATATATATAGGGTTAATTAACGAATGATATCTATATGCTTAATCGATACTTGTAAACCCTGAGAGACTTAAAGATTCAGAAATAATCATAATTTACTTTGTATTTCATAAACAATCTATCTATCGATAGTATAGAAGCTCAAATAAAAATGCCCAATATAGCTGGCAAAATGCATTCCACTGAATACTATGAACAGATAAATAATATCTAGCATTTACAATTGTTAAATTGAGAGTCGGATATTCTCAGTAATTGCAGGTAGTATTTGTTTAATATTTTGTGAATAACAGTTAAAAAAAACTCAAATTCTTTCGATAAGCTTCATGTTAAAAAGTCGGATGTTATAATATTTAATACTTACGGTACTAGCATTTACAATATCGTAAAGTTCAATTAATTGATTTTGAATGAATCATGACTTGAATGTTTATATAGTACTTTCAAAGGAATGCTATAACAGCTGTCTTTAAAACATTTTGAAAGAATATTACTATTACTGTTAAACCTTCTACGTATCCAATTCATAAGGAACACATTAACTACGCGTAAAGATTTATTTCACTAATTCATTCCTAATTCTTTTTTTTTTTCTTTTCTTTTTTTATATACAAGCTTTCAACAACAAAACTAAGTGACGGAGGTAAAAAAAAATACAAAATATTTCAAAGTAGGCCTTTAATGGGATATTATTAACCAACAGCCTTTTCATGGATCTTTTGGTGAAGGGTATTTAGTGAATATATGAAGAAAGAATAAATCGTCATCTCAAAATTTAACACCTTACCAGAACCAAGACAGTATAAAATAGATATGATAAGCTATTATGCTAAAACTACAATTTCAGTACTTTTCAGAACACTGCATTTGATTCTCAATGATACCAAGTAGGAAACGTCATAAATAATCTTCCCTCTATCTTAGAAACGATCCTTAAAACACGAGTCACACGACCCTTTCCTTGGTTGTAACACATTTACCTCAAACACCCAATATGTACTTTAATTTTCTTTCTAAACCAAGGAACGTAAGCAGTATAATCCAAAAGCATTACTTTGAACTTTATTACAGTCTACCTTGACCTTCATCAAACGTTTTCTTGGTCTTTCTGGTCTTTTTATTGTATTTACGATAACTTTAATTACCGCTTGCCAACCTAATCTAATTCCTTTAGCAAAGACCTCCAGTGACACTTTAAGAGGACATATGACCTGGTAGCATTGTGTGTTGTTAGGTCAATAGCATCTAAGAGAGAAGTACATCTTCAACAGTTAAACAATGCTTCTATTAAAAATTATTTTACTGTTCCTGTTCTTAATCGTGGTCCAATGAAGTAGAAACGTTAACCATCCCAAACTTGCCTTTTAATTTGTATACTTAAAAAACATTTATTTCAATTTACAAAATTTGAAGGTCCAAACTTGCCTTTTAATTTGTATACTTAAAAAACATTTATTTCAATTTACAAAATTTGAAGGTCACCGTAGCAAACCATCACTTGCACTTTGCATTCCAAGTTCTTCAGTACACTTCTAAAAGTGCAAATGTTACTTTCCAAAATATATCATATACATACAAATACTAAATTCCTTGAATTCTTGGGAATGTTTATGTGAACATTAATATTTTTAGCGTATGCCTCTTCAACGTTTACACACACGATATAGCAGTATGAGATCAGTCTACAGAGAAACATGACAAGCAAGAGTTTATTTCTGTCATGCAGCGCTTACCATTTATGCGCAACTTCTCAAGGCCGTGTTAACAAGTTGCTACATTGCCCCTAGAAAACACTAAAGTTACCTGAGTGACGATGTGTTGTTATTTCAGTAGTATGCATGCAGAGGTGTATTTTACCTCAGACTTGCTAAACATATGTAAGTAACCACGAGAAAAAATAATGTAAAAATCCCATTCGCACAAGAAATTATTTTAGTTTTAAATTTTCTATCGGTAATAAAAAAATCAAACTTAGATAGTCATTGCATTTGAAATATAATTCTCAACTGTCAAAGTAAAAAGAAATTATTAATTTCCTGTATTATAAAAAACCTTAAGATTTTTTTTTTTTTTTTGGGGGGGGTTCTTAATAATAGTACTATTCTGTTGTGAGGAGCATTTTATAAACTAATAGAAAATTGCAGTGACAGGATATGACGAAAACATATATAACTAGTTTTCTTAATGCGTTTGTAACGCAAGCATTGGCTTTGGTGGATAAGCCAATCGTTAGGGTTGGGGATGGGAAAGGAGTGCCAGAGAACACAATATACTGTAACCATATCAAGTTTTCCATCAAGGTTAATAGATTTGTCTTTTACCTTTCTTCAAACTTATTTGTATTTGTTCATAAATCATTATATTTTCTCATTTATTCTTTAAATAGGTGATTTAACATTTGGTGTTTTTAGTTTTATTTCTATTGGTCCATAAATCATATATGCTTAAGTTTCACTCTAAGGAAACTTATATACCATTTGTTATTTTTAGTCTTATTTGTATTGGTTTCTGGACTATTTAATTTTCTTATATTTTTAGTATATAAAGCAACAACGCAATGTTCATTTCTAACTTGTAGTCACGGAATAAACCTCAATTTACCACAGAAACTATATTGAAAATATTTATGCAACTATATTTCATAAGTTTAACATCCTAAATCACTTCATCATTACAATAATCAAAAAGAATCTGTCGTACAAAATGGCCGGCATCCTCATTTTTATAATTATTTGTAATTTAATATTGTAGTTCATATGATTATCTAGGTTTTGAATCTATACTCTTCATAATTAAGGTAATGAACACGGCAAATATAAACTCTGATAAAATCATTAAAAATATGATCTTTAAGTAACCATCATTATATACTGTGTGTGCATATATATATATATATATATATATGTGTGTGTGTGTGTGTTTGTATATATATGTATATATATATATATATATATATATATATATATATATATATATATATATATATATATATATGTGTGTGTGTATGTGTATATATACACATGCACACACGCACTTACACACACACACACACACACACATATATATATATATATATATATATATATATATATATATATATATATACACATACATTTATATCCACGAATACGGAAATATATCAAATAACTTTTAATCACACTATAAAAGAAACAAACTGACAAAATCAAGACAGCCAAGGAAATATCTTCATTATAAAATATTTCAATCAATTTTCCGAACCCTACAACATTTTAGAACCGAACGGTTCCAGTGTCTCCGGACGTAAAAAAGGTTCATGACGACAGAAAGCGAGTTTCGAGTTGGGGACGAAACTTGAGACAATGAACCAGTTCCAAACTTGGGGATTCAACTATTTATGGAGATAATGAGTTGGCTGAATTCAGCTCTAGCGAGAACTTACCATACTGTATGCATGCATATACAAACACTCTAATGAAGAAGCAGAGAGAGAGAGAGAGAGAGAGAGAGAGAGAGAGAGAGAGAGAGAGAGAGAGAAAGCATATACTATAAAGATGAATATTTGGCAGCCATATTCTGGTTGATAATATTTTCAGGAAAAAGACAGAAAACTTAAAATTAAAAATCATACAAAATAATAAATGCAACAAACTTTGTAAAACCTTTAGATCTGTCGAGAAATAATCTCCAGCGCTAACACCACGAATAAACAAAATTGAAAGCAACACAGCACGAATAAACAAACTTACATTAAGAGATAAAAAGTAATCGACAAGTGAAAAACAATGCCCCAGGAAATAAGAGAAAAGAAAGAAAATGAAGGAATGGCAAGAGAGAAAGACAAACCCGGAGTCATCGAGCCACCGAACAATCCTTTCTGCATATCCCGAAACAAAGTCATAAAGACAAATGTAGCGTGGGGCCACAAGGCTGTGAGGAAGGGCGAGAGAGGCAATTACCATAACAGCCTACACGTAATAGAGGGAGGAACTCAACCAGAAAACTACGCAACTTAAACAAAACCCACATTTGATGTAATTGCAGCCGCCATCCAGCATATTGTTCTATAAACACATATAGTGGTGTTGCAAACGAAGGTACATGGTAACTAATCTGGACGAATACTTGCAAGTGCAACATATGTATAAATAGATATGTGCTAATCTTCTTCGGCACATGAAAACATTAACATATGAATTTCGATCTTTTTCGGCATAAAAACAACCAAAATATGAATTTCGACCAGGAAATATCTGTATGATGCCTGCCTGAATTTATAAACATTTAGAAGAAAGACCAACACTTAATTCAAAATATAACGAAATCAATTAGTCTAAATTCAATCCCTTGACATGGAAGAGCCACTTAATGAAACGGCGGTGCCAGGCTAAACATAGCTAAGCAATCATCCCTTGCACTGCTCAAATGATTACGTGGTTCTGTTCGCATTTTTTTTACAAACCTACACAGCTCCTGCGTCACACTAAAAAAAAAAAAAAAAA
>NC_090746.1:83574759-83577259 GCF_036898095.1 Palaemon carinicauda
ATTTTTTAACGAATAATTTATATTTTAATTCAGAATGGCGGCTATATTGTTTACATAATTTATCACTGCCAATTCGGTGAATAATAATAATAATAATAATAATAATAATAATAATAATAATAATAATAATAAGAAGAAGAAGAAGAAGAAGAAGAAGAAGAAGAAGAAGAAGAAGAAGAAGAAGAAGAAGATAAAAGTTAGAAAAAAAATTATCAAACCACCTTTCACAGACGAGACTAAAACTTCCCGCAATTTAAACTTTCATGCAGAAAAATGTTGATCATACCTCGTACATTTCTAGCCACAAGAAACACGAACATGATATTCCGAGGATCTCGGCCTTTCTCAATTGCTATGAGGAAAATCCGTGAATATCTGGAAGTCTCCTCGAGGACACACCTAGGTCTCATAGGTCACAGATCCCATGGAAGGAACATCAATTTATCTTATGAGTTTTCTTTCGTCAAGGTTACATCAATCTCCCAAGGTGGAAACATCAATTTATCTTATGAGTTTTATTTCATTGTCAAGGTTATATCAATCTCCCAAGGTGGAAAAATCAATTTATCCTGTGAGTTTTATTTTATTGTCAAGGTTACATCAATCTCCCAAGGTAGGAAACATCAATTTACCTTATGTGTTTTATTTTGTCAAGGTTACATCAATCTCCCAAGGTGGGACCATCAATTTATCTTATGAATTTTATTTTATTGCCAAGGTTACAGCAATCTCCCAAGGTGGAGACATCAATTTATCTTATGAGTTTTATTTCGTCAAGGTTACATCAATCTCCCAAAGGTGGAAACATCAATTTATTCTATGACTTTTATTTCATTGTCAAGGTTACATCAATCTCCAAAGGTGGAAACATCAATTTATCCTGTGAGTTTTATTTCATTTTCAAGGTTACATCAATCTCCCAAGGCGGAAACATCAATTTACCTTACGTGTTTTATTTCGTCAAGGTTACATCAATCTCCCAAGGTGGAAACATCAATTTATCCTATGAGTTTTATTTTATTATCAAGGTTACATCAATCTCCCAAGGTGGAAACATCAATTTATCTTATGAGTTTTATTCTATTGTCAATGTTACATCAATCTCCCAAGATGGAAACATCAATTTATCTTATGAGTTTTAATTTACTTTCAAGATTACATCAATTTCCCAAGGTGAAAACATTAGTTTATCTTATCCATGAGTTCTAATTTACTTTCAAGGTTACATCAATCTCCCAAGGTGGAAACGTTTATTTCTTATGAGTTTTAATTTACTTTCAAAGGTACACCAATCGTCGAAGGTGGATACATCAATTTATCTAATTCATGAGTTTTAATTTACTCTCAATGTTCCTTGAAATTTACGACTTTCGATATCACATGATAAAATTTATAATAATGGTAATTAGATATTTTTCCCTGTTCTAAATTATTAGTTTTTCCATTGGCAAAAAAAAAATTTCCACTTTGTCAAAATATGTATTCTGAACTCAGCTTTAATTGTTTCTCATCACGAGTATATAGTTAAAGGATAGCTTGACGGAAGAAATTATATTTCATATCAAATGATATAAAAATCAATCAACCTGATGAATAAGCAGGTACTGACCAATATACAAAAACGAAGTTTTTCTTTACGACAATAGTTCTTTTTAAAAACAGTTTCCACTAAATGTATATTGAAATATAAAATATAAATTTTAAATTACGCAATTTGCCATTGTGATGTCCTTTAATAAACAAACACATCTACACCAAACTCATACACACAATTTAATAAATATGTGTATATATATATATATATATATATATATATATATATATATATATATATATATATATATATATATATATATATATACGCAGTAACCCTATATCCCCAATTTACGGGTTAGCACCAAACCCTATACCTTTATATATATATATATATATATATATATATATATATATATATATATTATACAGTATTTATGCATTTACACGTATATATATTTACATATAGGTATATATAAATATATAATCATATTAATAAGGTTGTTATCAACTTTAAACGATTTTGAATCAAGTCAAAATAAAACTTGAAGGAAGATTATTAGCAGTTTATCAACATAAATCTCCATACCCAATGAATTTTATGAAACTGATTCTAGAGCTTTTTAAAGGGTTTTAGCATTATCTAGAATAACCATCCAATTTCGTGGCAGTATGTCCTAAATAACTTCACAGTATATAATAGTTATGTACAAATGTAAACTTGAATCTATCACAATTTCATCCAAATATTATTCTTTAAATGTCCTAAAAGAGGTCCGCTAAATAATACTATTACGAGTGTAAACAAGCTTCTCGAAGCTTTAAGAATATCCTGAGAGTAGCAAACGTTTATTCATGAAAAAAAAAAGAAAAAAAAATTGCAATAAGTTTTAGAACCCAAAGTAAAAGGAAGAAAACTAAAGGATTTTCATATACCTGTTCTATATTTTTAATAGACCAGAATCAT
>NC_090746.1:83584759-83592259 GCF_036898095.1 Palaemon carinicauda
CTAGTCATACCATCAACAAAAGCATTCGTATGATAAATAATACTCCGGTAACGGAAAATGATGATCATTTGCAGCCCCAGTCGTTCATTTTAGATTCGAAATATATGCATTGGAATTTGTAATCTATTATCAAGAGAGAAGGGTCAGGTGATTTCATGTCAAAAATAAACAAGCATGAAAAATACCTATCTATTCAAGTCTTTCTGATTATCTTACCTTATTACGACAATGTTTTATCTAAATATTTAGTTATCCTACGGAAATCTTTAAAGTGATATTTTTCAGGTGATAGGTGGAACATTCAGTGTTTTTCTCTTAGCTTAAATAGGCTTTTATGAAATCTAATGGTCATAATCACTCGGACTCAACACAAAGTTTAAGTGGTAGTCTCAGATTAGCTTTTTCCAAAGATTTTTAATTATTTCATTACTGAATAACTTCAATAAATCGAAAAGAATGAAGACTCCTATTAAGAGGGCTTTTAATTCGTGTTAGAAACTTTCTGTCGTGCTGTATCTACTTCATTCACTACAAAGATTAATTTTTTCCAACCAAGACACATTTAGTTCTCACAAAATCTAAACACATCTATTCTGCATAAGTTAAAGTAAATATGATAAGTAATTTTTGCTCTTGGATGAATTACATAAAATACTATACTCGCATTACCGGAGCCATGTAGACATAATGGTCAAGATGAACTCTTGAAACATTTTCCTAAATCTATTATCAATAAACTCATTACTGAAAAAAATCTTTCAGGGCTTCCTTTAAACCAGTATTAGCAACAAGCACAATCAAACGATGTAACCAGTATGGCAGCAACAGTGATAGGGATTGGTTTTGTATGGTGCATATGTATACGAATATTAGTTGAATTTAGTAATTTGATTAAAACCAGTATAGAACCAGCCCCAATCTAGTAACATTGCCTTTATTATCTCTGTATTCGATTGAGAGATATGAAATCTACTTCTGGCATTTATAAAAACTGTAATTACAATTGTTAATATGAACTTCTAAATCTTTATTTTCTCTCCTCGGTAAATCTTTTGAACGGTGAAATCAGACATGTGGATGGTCTCTCACCTTAGCTTTTTATCTATTTAGTATGATACGTTTCGATTCTTATGCAATACAATACAGCTTGTTTCTTCTTTCAACGTTTTTCGTGAAAAATAAGAGGACATTAACATGATGTAAATAAAGATACACGTATATCACTAATAACTCCCTGTGCTAAGAATATATGAAACCATACAAGTAAAACTTAGTGTTCTAAATTAAATTCTAATACATAGCTTTTCCTAACTTTGAAACTATTTACTTTTCTTAATAATTCATTTAATCTCTTGAGATTTTCTATGGAAGCAAAGCGTTCAAATTTCGTGTTATACCATAAATCTTTAGGACAGGTATATTTTAACCGTTAACTTTCAGTTGTAAAACTATGAGAACATATCAAATATTGAAGTAATTATTCAAGCAATTTTAACGATGAATGACAACCTAAGTTTAGAATAAATATAACTCTTCGCTATTCTCATTAAACACAAAGAAAACAGACCTCTTCATAATATTTTGCTGAAAAATGTTTAAACAAAATAAGTTTTTCAAATTAATAATGAAAATATGTAAAAATGTCAATAATATGCAATTGAAAGTAAATGTAATTGTCGTTTAATATAAAATTTCAATAGAGAGAATATTCTGCACAAAGGAAATTTTGGAATTTCTAAGGCTAAGGTAAAAAATATTTTGTCTTATGTAAAACTGAAAATCAATCAAGTTTACTCTGAATATGATTTATACACGTTTCCAAACATAAGCAATCATTACATGTTATAATTACTAGTCTATTCTTATATTGTAAAAATCTCAAAGCCCTCACTGTTGATTAAAAATTCTAGCCAACAAACATATGAAACAACCAACGTTTTAGTATTTTGGTGCATTCTAAAAGCAGGCCAATTGCTTTTCATCTTTAAAAGTACGTACTCATACATAAGATATTCCAAAGACATCTGTAATCTTCATGAATCTAATTCCACAATCTGACCGCAATGAATTGAATATTTCCATTGTAAATCTTCATTTAGCTTTAATTTCCATCTCTGCTGAATAAGACACTTTCATCTAACCTGAATGGCCACTGAAAATTTGACCATGGGTATAAACGAAACCTCAAGTATTCCTTTCATTATTGTTCGTATTTCAATTGTAAGTTTTCTTATACTACAACAAAAAAGGAAAATGTTCAAGAAACCATATTCCTTTTTTCTCATAAATTTCTAACTTCTGGCTGTATCCCAATCAGTATTTACGATGCTAACTTACAAAAAATTTCTACTTTCATCATACAGTAATTGATTCATCTATAGATCAATTTACTCACAAATATAACACTAATTCACAATTTCATTTTCAAAGAAAAAGTATTTGAATTAGTGACGATGCAAAATATAGAAAACCTGACATAAAAACTCAGATAATAATATACCCGTTCCCTACATTATCCATCTTCCTTAATCAAACTACTATCACAAGACCTCAGACTGAAGAAAAAAGATCGGAAATGGAAAGAGAATGTTTTTAAGCTTTACGACCGCGTTATTAGGGAAAGCAGCACAATTAGGACAAGAAACAGAGTTGAACTAATAATAAAAGATAACTAGTTAATCACTTCAACTTACGATTAGTAAGTTCATTCAACAAACTGGTACAGAAGGAATATAACTTCTGCAATACTGTTTTGTATCAAGCCTCGCGTAAAGAATGTAGGCCTGTTATGATTAACTACAGATCTAGCACTACGAAGTAAATGTTACCGTCTGGGAAGATCTGAAAAGTGTATACTTCTTACAGGGTAATAAGTGCTAACAATTAATTGAAGGGGACCTTTTCAAAATGAAAAGTAAACGAATTAACTAGCGGGTGGCATTTTCAAACAATGGGTTTTTCCACTTTTACGAAACTTTCAACAAAAATAGCTATTTACTCACAGACTGGGAAGATACAGTTGGAAGCCATAGTTTTATCAAGGGAATGTATATCTATATAAGAAAAGTACATCAATAATGAAAAAAACTAGTAAGTTTCATGCTTGTAAATTTGAGTATTGTTCTTCGACGTAGATTTTCATCAGATTTGTATCTCTGGTTTGTCTGCATCTTTAGCACTTGGATTTCTATATAGCTGATGGTAGCTAGCAATGCCGTATTGTAGTATGATATAAGCAATCCTAGGAGTACCCGTCCTGGTGGTTAAGAACGATCCATTACAGTATTAAATATATACTTCCAGAGGTTCTGTGATAGAATTAAAAAGAAAATTGTCAAGAGGCAAAATTTGTCATGAGGCAAAATTTGTCTGACAGCATTAAAAAAAAAATTGTCAAGGGGCAAAATTTGTCTGATAGAATTAAAAAAAATTATCAAGAGGCAAAATTTGTCAGATAGAATTAAACAAAAATTGTCAAGAGGCAAAATTTGTCTGATAGAATTAAAAAAAATTGTCAAGAGGCAAAGTTTGTCTGGTAGAATTAAAAAAAAAAATGTCAAGAGGCCAAATTTGTCTATCCTTTTTGTAAAAGTTAATCAGTAGAATATAAGCACAACCCTGAAGAATATGACAGACCTATTACTTGAGCCTAATCTGTTAGTCCCTGCCATAGAGACAATCACCTTCTTTGTATTTAATAGAACCAAGCCTGCCAACTATCTCCGATAATTTGGACTCCAAAATCCAAGAGATTGGTTATTTAAAATATATAAAAATATTCAGTATTTCTATATACTGCACTTTATTCCATAAAGATAATCCCCACTTTGGTTGAGTTTACAATTTTTCCAGTTGCAAGACCCCTATCACAGCAACGAAAGGATGGCTGCAGATAGCGTATCCGCATTAAATCCTCACTATAAGAGTAGTTTGACCATGCCACAACTTGCATTTCTCAGAGAGAGAGAGAGAGAGAGAGAGAGAGAGAGAGAGAGAGAGAGAGAGAGAGAGAGAGAGAGAGAGAGAGAGAGAAAAAAAAAAAAAAAAAAAAAAAAAAAAAAAAAAAAAAAACACCACTGCCGTGAGGTTTCCATACTGTCTCTGTACTGTCTTTGCAAAATTTAGACAGAATTTCGCACTTGTTCCGTACAGCCATGGACGTACTCTACGCGGTATCCGTGTGTAGTTGTGATCGGGGTATAAGACACTAATTTTTGAAATTCCTGTTCACGAAACCTCATCTATTTGCTAGATCAGAACTGAAAAAGCTCGCATATGCAAAGTGCCTCGAGGAAGAATGAGTTGAAAAAAAAATAAATAAAAGATTTGACATTGGAAAACGTCCGGAACTTAAAAATTACGTTTTCCTAATTTTCTTTTAATTTGGTCAACGAATCTAAAAATACTTAGAAGCTCCCTTTAAGAGACGACACCTCTCTTAGAACTCAACACAAAAGTTAACGTCACTTAGAGTGAATGTTTGATAATTCTGAAATAAGTAAGCTACCCTTCATTAAAGCATATAAACTCATATTTATTTGTTATGAAGATTTTAATGCTAAAACTAAGTAAATCAGAAAATATACCAAGATGTTACTCCTTCCAGCTCACTTGCAAAATGTATCCTTACAGTTCAAGGGGAGAAGCCGAAGCCTGAAATGATCTATAGATTTAGTGTCCACAAACGTTCAGCATACGTGTGTTTTGTGTCTCTGTGCAATAATTTCTTTTATTCGAAATTTTAAAAAGATAAATAATTATGAATACAACGTTTTTGGTATTCCATTGATACCTCACGTTTGTTTTTCTTATATATTTACGAAATACTTCCAGCTTTCGTTTCGATGTGCTATCGAAAACTGACAGGAGGAAACTAAGACCATATTGGAACGTATCAAAAGCATTTATGTAACCAACTTATATAATTACCATTTCTTTTTTTAAATTTCAGATATTAAGAAAAAAACATCTTAAAGTGGAAGGGCAAATGTGACATTACCAGTATTCAGCGATAGGAGGGCTGTTACAGCATAAATAGTGCAGTATACTAAATCATAAATATCATCTTAAACGTACCTTATATCTCTAAAATCATAGTAATTAAACGGATTACAAGAAGAAACCTGCTGGCATAAAATTCTATTTTCTATTCATAAAACCATGTTGATATAAAGATATAACTCAAGTTGTATTTATGCTATAATATATAGATAATTTCGCATGTCCAATGGGTAAGTAAAAGGTACTATAAAACGAAAAAGTTCAGCCATGCCATCAAAACTCGAAAAAAAAAAAGGTGAATATGCACGCCCACGAACATACATTATCATGGTGTGGCTTTCTACAAGCGGGCAACGTCTCATTCATATATGATTGAGACCCCATACCATTATGACCCCGAGTCACGTCAAAAAGTCCTCATAAGGCCAAGATGCCACGCGCGTAAAACAAACGCAAGTCTGCCCCAAAACCAGCCATTCATATTCTTCTCCGCCCGATAGCTGTGCGATAGGAGAAGGACTTCTTGCTCTCCCTGATATTTCCTCATCGAAGATCCCTGCGGCTTCCAGACATTTCATGACCATCAAACCTTATCATAAAACAAAAACAAGACTGCTCATACATACAGATGTGTTCATTTGTAATACGAGACTTTGGCTGCTCTGTAGAATTTATTATCTTTTCTTTCAATTAATGAAAAAGATATAAAACGCAGAACGATACTAAGAGGATACGGAAGTCGTCAAGGGACATGTGTGTGTCAGATTCAATAGGAAAAGAAACATGTCACAAGAGTCAGCGTTTATTAAAGAAGGGCGCAAAATGGAGGTTAAAAGCAGGAGAGAGAGACCAAACGATCGATCGATTGATCAAAAGAGAGAGAGAGAGAGAGAGAGAGAGAGAGAGAGAGAGAGAGAGAGAGAGAGAGAGAGAGAGAGAGAGAGAGAGAGAGAGTGCAATGAAAAAGGGATTTCTTAAGGGTCAAACGGGATATTTACTAATCTTATTAAAAAAGGCAATTTGTAATGGGAGGATTTCAAAGAGAAAAATATAATTTATGAAAATGTCAGAGGAACAAAGATTAAATGGAATGGGAAAAAACTTTGATCTAAAATTTTGCATCTTTTTATTATGCAGAATAAAGATTATTATTCCGCGAAGGGACGCAAAATACGCCTTTTCTCTATTTCAGATTGGTAAGTAATGTGTATATCTAAATGAGGAAAATGTGATATAATTAATTCTAAATTAAAGCATGCATTTATATGAGCCAAGAGCACTGATCACAAATATACATAATATATTGTCATAAATAATTACAGTTTATTAATAAAGTTCTTTCGTGAAAATTACACCCATGACATATAAAACAAACAAATGTTTAACAAACATAATTATGCAATATACTCACAGTACAGTAGGCCAACATCAAAAAAAAAACAAGGCTCTATGTGTCGTGTAAAGAACTATTTTCTTAATAAAATTTAACTGAATGACTGCGTCACATTTCCTGACTCTCGTAGGCCTGATGTTTAGAGAATTCATTGCCAAAAGTGTGGCATTACATAAACCCGATTGTGACGTATTCGACTTTCTTTCACAGTATATGATGTTCTTGTTCTTTTTAATTCTACATTACCTACCGCATATTAAAAAAGTAAAAAGACTGCATACATATCAGTCATTATAACCTTACTAGTGTACGCAACCCATCAAAAGGACGGCTAAATATTTTGATAAATATGCACACATAGGCACCACAGCTTCAACCATTCCCACTCTCTCCATTTCCTATCTACCACACTGCAGTTTGGGCAATTTGTGAGATGTTGTGCTTTCCGAGTGGTTGCCGCTCTGCGTGACAAGATTAATTGATTTGAATTTTCAGGCATTTTTACATCGAAGGTCATTGACGCAGTTTGCGTGACAATATCAATATATGCATATATATATAAATATATATATATATATATATATATATATATATATATATATATATGTGTGTGTGTGTGTGTGTGTATGAGGCCCTTTGCATCAATAGACGTGAGAGGAGTTGAAATGATAATATATACACTATATATATATATATATATATATATATATATATATATATATATATATATATATATATATATACATATATATATATATATATATATACATATATATATATATATATATATGTATATATATATATATATATATATATATACATATATATATATATATATATATATATATATATATATATATATATATACACACACGTTATATCACACTATGTCAGATACTTGCTCTTTATTGTATATGGGAAATGTACTTTATTACCAGCTCCATCTTTGACTTCTCAGCAGATACAAAAGGGATCGCCCTATATATACTGTATATATGGATACACATTTCGGCTTTCTCCTTTTGCAGGCTTACTTTCCTCCCAGTATATCACCTTTCACGCAGATAATAAAAAAAATAACAAAAATAACTCACCACTGGAGAATG
>NC_090746.1:83597259-83602259 GCF_036898095.1 Palaemon carinicauda
TGTGTGTGTGTATATATATTTATTCATTTATAAATAATATATATACATATATATATAAATAAATATATTTATATATATATATAAATAATATATATGTATATATATATATGTATGTATATATATACATACATACATATTGTATATAATGTTCTTATAAGCACGTGTCGGCCAAAATCCTCAGCCGTATCGCTTCCTAAATCTGTATCCTTCTACAAATACAGAGAAACTGAAATGTTTTCCTTTTCTGCACGATGAGTTTATTGATCACTATAGTTGTCAAACACAGGCGTCTTTCCCGTCACGGCTCGCTGAAGATATTCCTGTTGGCCCCATTTGACTATAAAATTGTCTGTCATTTACGGTATATAAAATAATGTCTTCGCTATCGTTTAAAGATAAGATAGTTTTATTGTCTTTATTCTCAATAACTTTAACTATGCTATTGAGTTAGCTAATAAAAACAAATATATTCTGCAAATATTCCTTTTAAGAGCAAAGAGCAATTGAAAAGGCATCCTATTTCACATACCAGAACCAAATTAATAATACTACAATTGAAATAGGCCTCCAAAAGTTAATTTCGCAGCCCAAAACCAAACTAAAAATAATCAAGAAGAAATTAATATGCACAGCTTAAGCTTGACTAAATCTTTGCAAGTGCCTCTAGAAGGATAATTTCTATAAAACCTAGGAAATAATAAGCAATAAGAGAAACCAAAGCTTCGTAGTAGTATGAAAAATAACTGAACTTTGTAATGCTAGGATAGAATTTTCCCACAAGTCAAAACTGGGCAATGACATTTTGACAAGTGATACAAGGTGCTGCGTTATTTTTTCTTGGGACACGTGAAAATCTATTTACTTCAATCATATCATAGCACCCTACCGACTGTTGCTATCATTTAAACTGCACCATTTGCGGAACCCACATCATTTACCTTATACAAGAACCCAGCTATCAAAAAGTGTTTTTTTTTTTTTTTTTTTTTTTTTTTTTTTTTTTTTTTTTTTTTGACTTCATCAGAAAGAAAAACATTAAGCACTTAATGAAAAAATAACTTCTGGCAGAATTATTTGCTGGCTCAATTACAATATATTGTGTTTAGAATTACGGTCCATGTACAACTTTCAACTTTTCAAAGAGCTACTAAAAGAAAAAACACCATACGGGATCAGAGTTCTGGTGTCTAAACAACTACAAGTATCATTGGCCTTAGTAGCTGGTAAGCTGATGACTTACAATCAATTAATATCAAGAATAATGAATTCGATCTTGCCCAATCTTTCAAAGATCTTTAAAATTTCGTTAACATTCATTAATAACTTTCGGAGATATCTTGTTGAAAACAGAGACTGAATAAATTACAAAGTATAATTCTAAGCAATATTTACAAACATGTCACATATTCTAATTCAGTATTATATAATTATAACGACCTAACTAATTTTACCGCAGATATTGGAATGATATTAACTTGATTCAGAAAAAAAAAATTTGGCGAAAAGTTCCCTAAGTAGAAATGTTTATTGAAACTTCTTTTATCAACATCACAGCAGCATACGTGTCCTTCAGCAAACAAATGAATACCTTGCCTTGTGTTACATTTACTGAGACCTAAAAAGAGTTTGTCAAAGACTTGACCTCATATCAAATCTAAGAAAAATATAAACTTTTATTTTTTATGGACAATATCGACGAATTCAACCTTGCACTTCCAACACTATCCATTGAAACAAAAGCATGCTATTAAATCTCTACACCAATGCCGTTACATTAACAATCAGATATTTACATAATTACTCAGTTTCTTCGAAAAAAAAATCCCCTTGAGAATGAATTCATAACCATGACTGTATTCAAGATGGGAATATGTGTTTCCAAAAGCTTTTCCCATCGTCTCGGTTTCTATAATATTTGTAATTACGTACGAGATGTCCCAAAGAAAACCTATAACCACTCCTTCCGATAGACCTTGTCTTGAAGAGCATTCCTTTGAACACACTCTGAGAAACTTTCGTAAGAGGCTTAAGCATTTTTCAAGGGGTCTCTTGGGGAAATAGTCCTCTTCCATATATATATTTAGTGATGTCTTCTGGAATATTTGTAGACAAAGGCTACATCAAGCGACGAAATATATCGGTCTGAAGGTTTATCTTCACAGGGTCAATGGATTTAGAAGAAGGCTTTAAAGGGCATTCACTATAAACAGGGAAGAAATTTAATTCGTTAACCCTAATACTGGCTATTCAAATTCATACAAAAGCTACAAATTTTTCCATCTTTATTAAATATATTTTCTTATACATTCTTAAAACTGGATGAAAAATACTTCTATAGGTTTATATCAAAATTCTACGATAGCATCTCAGGCAAACGATACCAACACTGTGTACTACATAAATAAATATTTATCATACTGGCAAATAGTACTCTATATCTACCTCACTTGACAGTACACCTTATTTATAAAAACTATTCTTGTGTATTTTTGAGGTGCCCTAAAGCTCATGTGAGTTAAATCTAAGCTATCATATGCTAATACACATTATTTTTCATATAATTGAGAAAAAGAAAAAATCATGTACATTTTCCTTGTCAGAAATAGGGCATTAACAATGCTCCAAGTGGCTAAGAAATTAGATTTACACAATTCTAGTTTTTCGACCATATATACTTCGTGACAATGAAAATTACGAGAGAGAGAGAGAGAGAGAGAGAGAGAGAGAGAGAGAGAGAGAGAGAGAGAGAGAGAGAGAGAGATGTCGACTGCTTTGGCCGTTGTGACATCTGCTAAACAAATATTTTTTAATTACTGTGAACGTTTATCAGCTCATTTCTTTGTATCATACATTTTAGATTGTTGTATTTTTTTCTATTTCTTAAAAATCTCACCCGAGCACGCTTTCCCTGAAATTTGATTTTATGCAAATGAATAGTAATATTGAAACGTAAATATCAAACTTTTGGGAACATAGCGACATACATTCTCGCATCAGTCATCTGATATTGGCTGTTTTAGCAAATCCTAAATCTTTCACTATAATAAATCGGATACATAAATCGTGCTATCGGAAAAAAAAGCGCTTCTGTAACGTAACGTCTTATGCTCTGAAATTATTAAAAATTATTGTTTAAATAATGACGATAAATAAGAGTACGTAGTAATGAGTAATGGGTATATTCGGACAAGGAATTTCAAGCTTGAGTCCGTACCAGTATTATCATTATTATCATTATAAGCAAATCTACAACCCTAGATGGAAAATCAAGATGCTACAAGCTCAAGAGTTCCAACAATGAAAGTAGCACGGTGCGGAAAGGAAGTAGAGAAATAACAAATAAACTATATATATTAAAATTAATAGAAAAATATATAGAAAATATTAGGATCAGTGACAACGTTAACATAGGTCAGTCATGTACCAATTATAGTCATTCTGAAGACCTTTCCCTTTGAATGTCTTATTACTTTCATTTTGTATGTTTACGTTCTTTTGGTAATTCACAATTAGGTCCTTGCATACAGTTAAAGAAAAAAAGTTATCCCTTTTCCAGGAAAAAATGCTATACAAACTACAATTAACTTAATATCCACTAACATTTAATTCTCTATATTTTACTTATGGAGATGGTTTGGGCTTGCTCGTCGCATTCCCCAAGAGAGATTAGTTCACCAAACTTTTAACTGGGCTCCACAAGGCACTAGAAGAGTTGGACGGCCCAGACCTACATGGCTGAGGACTATGAAGCGTGAACTAGACGATGATGAATGAAGAAGTATTGATTTAAAAGTTCAAAATAGAGACGACTGGCAAAATCTAACCGAGGCCCTTTGCGTCAATAAGCGTAGGATGATGATGATGATGATGATGATTTTACTGAGGAACATTAAATTATGAACCGAGAGAATCAAGAGAGACATGCTTAAACTTACTTTACCTATTCATATGATAGAAAGTTTAAATCAGTTTTTAATGTGCCTGCCTAATTTGTTAATAACACATTTGCATAATAATAATAATAATAATAATAATAATAATAATAATAATAATAATAATAGTAATAATAATAATAATAATAATAATAAGAACAACAACAATAATAATAATAATAATAATAATAATAAGAACAACAACAATAATAATAATAATAATAATAATAATAATAATGATAATAATAAGAAGAAGAAGAAGAAGAAGAAGAAGAAGAAGAATTATAATAATAAAATCACATAAAACTTTTTTTTTATCAAACCATCAAGCAAGATCTCTGTGCTTCGTCGACTGTTTTAACAATTTGTGTACTCCAGTTTCATTAATATCACAAACAGTTGCATCCCCCTTCTTTGAAAGGTCAACTTCCAATTTAAAATATACTTTTCTTTTACTATATAAGGGTAAAAATCTACGTTTTTTATTGAAAAGGGTAAAACAAAATAGAAATTACCTTTCTGTTATTGTAAAAAGAAAAAAATCTTCTTTCCTTTTATTATATAAGGTAAAAATCTACCTTCCTTTCTATGTGAATGGACAAAAATCTACTTTTATTTTATCATAAAAGAAATAAAAACTACCTTTCTTTTAATGTAAACGGAGAGAAAATCTACTTTTATTTCATTATAAAGGAAATAACTACCTTTCTTTTAATGTAAAAGGACAAAAATATACTTTTATTTCATTATAAAAGAAAAAAAAATACCGTTCTTTTGATGTAACAGGACAAAAAAAAATACCCTACTTTTCTTTTATTGTAAAAAGACAAAAATCTTCTTTTCGTTTATTGTAAAAGGACAAAAAAATCTACATTTATTTTATTATAAAAAAAATCTACCTTTCTTTTAATGTAAAAGGACAAAAAATCTACTTTTATTTGATAAAAGAAAAAACTACCTTTCTTTTAATGTAAAATACAAAAAAAAAATCTACTTTTATAGTAAAACGACAAAGTATTTCCTTTTTCTTTTATTGTAAAAGAACAAAAATATATTTTTCGACTGTAA
>NC_090746.1:83607259-83619759 GCF_036898095.1 Palaemon carinicauda
TAATGTGCCTCTAAGCATGGAAAGGTGTTATAAAACATGGGAGTAAGTGCACAGTAAACAGTAGAAGTTTTAATGAATGGTTTTCCCAAAATTTCACTCGTGTAAACTTTTATTCATGCATCTTTAAAATTTAGAATTAATATTATCATAATTATATTCAGAATGAAATCTTTTTCAAGGCTAAGCGATGAAGAAAAAACCTGATAAACTAAAATTCCTTTAAATTCGATTACGGTTTTTGGAAACCCCATACTGCCTACATTACCATTTCGTCCAATTGTTCTTGTTCGTGTAGCCAAAAGGAAAAAAAAATAATAATGATAATAATAATAATAATAATAATAATAATAATAATAATAATAATAATTGCCTTACATGATTTATATGAAGTGTAATATTTTTGATTATACAATAATCATTTAACGATAACCTGAGTCTTGTAACATTCACAAACTAAAACACCTAATTCAATAAGGTATTTAAATTGAAGAAAACACTATCATTTCGAAAATAAAAATACTGACACATCCAATAAAAATAATTCAATAAAGCAAGCTGTCTTAGCAGAAGGACATGAAGTGGTGGCGGAGACAAAGGAGAAGGGTGTGGAAAAGGATGGATATTAGATGAGGGCAGGGGTAGATGTCCTGACCAGGTAAGAAGAGGAATGTGAAGAGGGAACCCTAATGACAAGGTAAAGGTATAAGAGCCGGAACTTGAAGAAAGTGAGATATGGGTATCCAGGGATTTTGACAGATTTAAGCCGAACCACAACTCACACTACGACTTTTATATTTTCCTCACAATAAAGACGACAAAACTTAGTACAATTTCAAAGTAAACTTACGTAGTATTTCTACGTTTCCAATGAACATGCGAATTACAATTACAAATACCTATCAACCTTTCATAAAATGTGAACACAATATTACCGTACTGGATTTAATGAAAAATCATAAAATGTTGAAATTATTAACGCTGAAATATAAGACTTGATTAATCTAGCTATATATTTTGTAAAATTATATTTTTGCAACTGCACTTCATTTCTACCTTACTCAAATTATGACTTACTTTCACTCTGAAACTAATTTGTATACCCCTCTATCAGTTTTTGGGAGTTATGTCAACTAGTTATACCAATAAAAAGTGATTTCATAAAGATATGTATGTAGAAACATAATTGTTAACATGTTTCCATTTCACATCTTCAATAGGCAGAGGTCGATTAGTCATTTACCAGATATGTTTGGTCAACATTACCTGCACAGGCGGATTCATTAACACTGTAGATATTACGCTCAAATGCACAATGTGTAATTGATAGTGTAGACATTGTTCTCCTACATACAAGGAGTGAGATACAATCGGTCACATTACAGTTTACTCTACTGCAAACACTATGAATGGTCAAAATTATGAAAAATATTATGCAACACAAACAAAGAACTAACTTAACGATAGTGCTAGAAAGCAATGGAAGGGATTTGATGTACTTCAAGTTGTTGGCCAACAAATTGAGAAGAGAGTCAGAAGCTGAAGACCAAACAGGAGAACAATACTGAAAACATGGTAGGATGAAAGATTTAGAAAAATCTCAACAAAGATTGAACACCAAAAATTTGTAAAATCTTTCTCAGTAAGGCAATTTTTGTGAAATTGAAGAATAGACCGAACGTGTTTTGCAAAAGATAATTTGCAATAAAAAATCATACACGTTATTTTAAATGAATTGTATATAGTTAAGTAGGCATTGCCAATGCGAAGATCAGTCTTGAAACTGAGGAGCCACTGTCCTTCACCTAATTACCATCATACTTTGAGTTTTATAAGGGTTCAACTTCATCCCCATAAATTGCGCCAATGATTAATTTTAGCCATACTTAATGCAGCGAAAACGGCAGATAAAAAGAACACCTAATTTTAAACGGATTCCCCACTGGTGCCACAGCTCCACAGCTTGCATTCTTTCTCCAACTGCGCTCCATCTCCGTATTCTCTGTCTGTCTTTCTCTCTCTGTTTATACATAAATTGGTACATTTCCAAAATTATTCTAACTTTTGTTCCATACCTCCATTAAAATAAACTCCAAGCTGTGTTTTCTGTATAAATGTATCCCCTCATCCTAAGCATGGTATATGAGCAGGGTCCCTCCGACACACATGTGCCACACGTTGACGGTTCACACACACACACACACACACACACACTGTGACAGCACACTTTCGATTAATAAAAAAAAATAGTAATGTACGGATCTACAAATTTAAGAGGGGGAGCTCAATTTTAATGACATGGGAAGAGTAGACCGTATATGGATAAGAAAGAGTTAGCTCAGAAAAGCACTGTCCTTCAAGTAAAGTAAGGCAATAATATAATGGAAAAAGCTAATGGATTAGGGAATAGGAAGGTTTCCCACCAAGCAAATGTAATAACTGATGGTCCGTAGGGGGAAGAGGATGGGGTTTGTGTACTATGGACAGGGAGGCTGTTGCTCAATGTTCTTAGCCAAGGACAGAAAGCAACACCAGGTTAAGAAAATGGGAGCAAAAGCTTAGGATGATATAAAGAGATAAAATATGTGAGTAAAAGAAAGTCTATGATCAAAAGAAAAAGTGAGACACCTACTGTAGGTGGTCGCTCAGTGTTGCATGTAGGGTGAGGGGGAATGAGGGATATGGATGACTCAGAGGGTATGTGGGAGGGGAGGGGTAAGGCACAACTGGGTGACATCATGAATAAAAAGTGTAAGTATTGATGAAAGGGAATTGGGGTAATATTAGTTATGAAAACAGTAACATGAATATAAATGAACGAACGTGTGTTCGAAGGGATAAGTAGAGAGAATTGGTGATAAATCGGAGAAGGGGAATAAGAGAGAGACAGAGAGTAAGGGGCGAGGCGTTGGAGAGCGGATATGGAGATGGAGCACGGTTGGAGAAAGAATGCAAGCCGGTGATCTGTTGAGACATGTCACCGGAGAAGGCCTCTGTTTGATACCAGGTACCTTTCCCGTTTTTTGCTGCGTTGAGTATAGATTTCTATTGAGGGATTCAGCAACCATAGGTCTACTTTCACGAGATAGAAATGACGCAAAGAGAGTAGCATCTTCTGCATATGCAACAAGCTTATTTCTTCGGCCAAACTACATACAGTATGTGTAAATAGTATGAAAAGTAATTAACCAAGAACACTACCCTCAGTAACACCAAATAGATATTACATTCCTATAGTCACTATGGTCCCCATCAACAACAACTCTTGGCAATCTATTACTAAATATTCAGAAATGATGCTAAGAAAGTATTAACATACTCCTCTCTGTTCAAGTTTGAAAACAAGGACCTCATGATTAACACAGTCAATGGCACTACTAATATCATGGGTAATCATACAAATTTCTTGACCACAATCAATGGATATAGGTACAGTATTAGAACTTGTAAGAAAGGCATCATATGCTCAAAGGCCTTTGTGAAAGCCAAACTGCAAACAAGGAAACAGAGTAATACCTTCAGCATACTGATTTAGATGTTTGATAAAAAAATATTAAAAAAGCTTTAGATAATATTTGAGTTATGAAAATTGGTTGATAATCAGCAGGGCTAGAGCTACTACATGCACTGCGTAGACATGCACCAAATTTCTCTGTATACATTATATTCACAAATCTAATGCATGGAGACTGTTTTCATTCCTAGCAGCTATTCTAAGAGAAGGACACTCTAAAATCAAACCATTGTTCTCTGGTCTTGGATAGTGCCATAGCCTGTGTACCATGGTCTTCCCCTGTCTAGTAGTTTTATTGCTTGACGGTACACCTGAGCACACTATTCTATCTTATTTCTCTTTCCTTTTTGAAGTTTTTGTAGATTGTACTTCATATGAAATATGTATTTTAATGTTGTTTTATCATAATTGTTTATTATTTCTCTTGTAGTTTCTTTATTTATTTGTTTCAATTCCTTACCGGGCTATTTTTCCCTGTAAGAGCCCTTAAGCTTATAGCATCATGTAATAATAATAATAATAATAATAATAATAATAATAATAATAATAATAATAATAGCCCCATACAAGGACTTGGAAAGTTGACTTTGTCAAGACAGAAATCTTTGCTAGACCACACACGTTGTTCAAAACCCAATTTAGTCACATAGCAGACTCATTCTAGGACTGTGCGACGAGAAACTTTGTGAGAGAATAGATTTAAGGTCTTATATGTACTGTCCATTAGCAGGTTTTTTCAACTTATATTTTCTTAGCAAAAGTCATATATAATGCTAATGAATCACATGGCAGATTTTGGTGTAACAAGGAGCCTGTACAGGTGAATGCTTAGTCACACAGCCTTCGGGTAACACGGAGCGTGTATAGGTGCATGCTTAGTCACACAGTATACGGTAAATCAGTCGCATCTCAGAATCTATCCTAACACAATCACTATACTTAAACATATTTAGCCCTACGGTGGACTTCCCACTCACACATACTATGATTTTAAGAATTTAGTTATAATAACACTGATACTTTTTTTAAGGCTATAATACTTTGATATGTTAACAGTTACTGAGTCAATTTTCCTCAATGATCACACTCTTCACTTAAAGGCAATGTCACCCAGGACTGTATACAAATTTATTCAAATATTTGTTCAAGTGTGTGCGCCGGTTTTTTGTATGAATATTCACCACTTATGCTGAAAAAAAAAATGTAGGACTACTGAACAGACCATACAATCAAACTCTGATATATATATATACATTATATATATATATATATATATATATATATATATATATATATATATATATATATATATACTGTATATATCTGTACTTCCAATAGTATAAATTCCGTAAATGTACATATATGACTTGGCTCTCCACAATAATGCTGCTGCACTGTAGTGAAGGCTGGGGAGAAGGTTAATAATGAACTATTATTACGAAGCCAATGCAATAGATGAACTCCAAAGGGGAGTCAATCCCTACCTTAAGAATCAATACATCTGACAGTTACGAGATGTATATGACAATCTATGTTAAAGTTCCCGCTGTCATCGCTTTTGAAATTCCGTTGCCTTCCCTGCGAATAGCAAAAGCTACGGGTTCGGTTCAATTTCCATTAATGAATTCGGTGAAATTCGTATTTCTCAGAAGATACAAGTAGAAGATATACAAATTTTTAACATTAAATTATTGTCCGTTGCAAATAATTTAACGCAATTTTTTGCTAAACTACGAAAATTATTATGCAAGCACAATGTCAACTAAGAGAGCGTATAAATATTCCAAAGAACACAGGAAAATATGAAGAGTAATTTTATCCTAAATTCTTTCATTTCAACATGTTTTTCCTATACCAAACTTGTTAATACTAAAAGATTACACGAAAAGCAAAAATTGCACGTAAAAATAATAAATAACAACATGTTTGTATCAAAAAATTAACTTGGCCGGGAGAAAATTGTAGTAAAATATCATATACATACAATTAGTATCTTAATCTTGACATTTCATATATTATCCCAAGACCTGATTAAAATCGGCAAGTATTTGTAAATATGTGAACATGTGATATCAAAACCTGGAACAGTTCTTGCCAGCTTAATAACGACTTTGGCTTCCATTCCCTTCATCTCAATAAATAGAAAAGGAAACGAAAAGTTCTCCCAATAAATCTTGAAAGTCTAAGCCTAAGGTATGGATGTTCTCAACTTGCAAACAGGAAAATCCTGTGGCCTTCTACTGTATATGATAACTGTGAAGTAAAATTTCGAACTTTGAAATTCAAGGTACTTCTGACCTTTGTGATTGAAGGCCTCCCCACAAAATCTGGAATTCCTAGGAAGAGCGGTTCTCCAGGTATTCCATAAAAACCAGTTGACAGTGCCTAGTATAGGAAACTTTATTTCGAATCAAAAGTTTTAGAGAAATGGAGTTGTAACAATCTCCTTGACATTTGGAGATAAGGAATCTTGATAAAGATATGTGATATCCCAAGGACCATGTTCAGTAAATGAAATAAAATGAAGATATTTCCTTCTTTTCCATTTGTGAAGAGAACATTAAAAATATTACATATCACTATCTTCCTCTCTTCTCACGAAAAGTATATCAAGTGACAATTTTGCATCTTTACATTGACTCATGTTTAACAGATCTAAATTTTGAAAAGAAACTTTATTGTAATAAACCTGCTGAACCAAGAAGAAAACAAATAGCAAAGAACGCAGAATCAGTAATAATAATAATAACAATAATTATTATAATAATAATAATAATAATAATAATAATAATAATAATAATAAATATAATAATAATAATATATTATTATCATTACTATTGCATTAACCATAAAACCCTATACATAACTAACAAGCAACTTCTAATAAACCATTCAGAGAGGAATAGATTACAATTAAACGCAACCAATTAGCCACTGTATTCGCTTTTATCCTTGTTGTGACTTCCTGGTGCTCCCACCATACCCTTTGTGGAAATCTATATCATTCATTTACTTTTTATTTTTCAACACGTGTTTGTTGAGGCCTGTGGCAGGCTGTAACTAGGTCTTAACAGAGAGACGAGCTGGAGATGGCTGGTTTATTAACGGGACATAACAAGCTTATATAAAAACGGTTGAAAATAACAATGACATGAAAGTTTTAACAATATGAAATATGCAATGGCAAGCTTAAACAATTTTTTCTATTATTAGTGCTAGAGAGAGAATGAAAAGAGGACCAATCGCATTTCCATGTATGAGCGTGTATGAAATACACGTGCATTACATAGCTCCTACCCTAAAATAGGCATACATTTGAAATAGGGCACCCTTCCCTAGAGAGGCAAACTGTATACGGGTCATCTTGCAGTAATTAAGCAAGTTTTAGATGGTCAATGGAGACACAGTCTCCTTGGCCACGAATGTTAATCAAGAAAACATTCAGTTTGCGATGTATAATAAGGAAAGGGCCCGTGTAAGGGGGTGTCAGCAATGGCTTGCATGTGTCGTTGCACATGAAGGCATATGGTGTGGTGTTTAAATCTTTTGGTATGTGTTGCTTTGCTGGGGGCTTGTAAGTCAGGAAGCAGGGAGTAAATTTCCCCACAATGTGATGTAGGAGCTGGAGATTTTGGTGTAGGTTGTAGACGGAAAAATTTCACCTAACAGGTTGCCATACACTAATTTAGCTGCTAAGAAATCAAGGGCATCCGTAAGACCCAGGAAAGCTGAGTAAACCAGTTGCAGTTATTGCAGCGGGACATCAAAGCTGCATTGAGGGTGTGAAGGCGTTCAACCATTCCATTGCCTGTAGGGTTGTAGGTGGTTGTCTGATGTAGGGTGATGGCCAAGAGATTCACTAATGATGTCCACAATCGAGAGGTAAAAGTGATACCCCTATCAGAAGTAATATACTTAGTGATACCAAATCTTACTAACCACCCTGAGAGTTAAGCGGATGTACATGAGGCAAATGTTGCAGTTTGCACAGAGATGGCTACAGGCCAACAAGTGGAGCAGTCAATGACAGTAAACAGGTAACGGTGTCCTTTTGATGTGGGTAGAGTGCCTACTATATCAACGTGAATTTCGTCAAATCTACGCTGAGGTTAAGGAAAGATGCCCAGTCCTGATTCCAGGTGTCAATGTACTTTTGAAGTTTGGCATGGAGTACAGCCGCAGACCCAATCCTTAGCAATGCCGTGTCAAATGAACTTCATCCTCAGTAGCTGTGCAGTAGATCACCGCAATCGATGTGAGAGGCCATGGATTAAATCAAACACCTGTCGGCATATGGGGGCAGGTATCCATACCTGTGACCTACCAGTAGTGACGTCACAGAAGAGCATGGAGTCATCGAGGGGAACGTCTTCCCAATGGAGGGATGAGCAGGATGTCCAGCAGGTTTGGTACTCTGGATCTCATTGTTGGGCTTCCGTCAAGGAGTTGTAATCCAATCCCAGGTGAATGGCAGCCAACGTGTTTCTTGACAGGGCATGGGAATGGGATTCATTTTTCCAGGGATGTCTTGAAGGGTGCAGTTATAATCAGCCATGACCAAAAGACTGTTGAGTGAAGGCGTGCACAAGGGGCATGGGGTCCATGTGAGTGATGAAGGGCGTACCTTCTAAGTAGTGATGAAAGGGATATTCAGCTAAATGCACCTCCAGTCATTTACGTTCAAGGGTAGAATAGCCAGATTTCGCATTGGACAGTTTTTTACTGAAGAAGGCCAATGGGCAGCACGAGCCGTTGACCATCTGCTTGAGTACTGCACAAATAGTGACATCACTGGCATCAGTGGAGGGAAGGAGAGAGATATGTGGCACAGGAAAAGTGAGAGCAGCAGCAGTTGATAGGGAATTCTTTGAGTTAAAGAAGACTGCTTCCTGAAGGGGGCTCCACTTCAGATCTTTAGGCTTGCCCTTGAGGGAGGCATAGAAGGGGGCAAGAGTGGCAGTGATGGCTAGCAAGAATTGTCAATATCAGTTTATCATGCCTATTACAATGCTTTGATGGTCAAGGGAGTGAGGAAGTTAAAAACAGCTGATAACTTCTCAGGGAAGGTGTGGACATCTTTAGGAGTGATGTGGCGCCCTAAGAACGATACTTCGTTGACGCCAAAGGTTAACATGTCGTACAGGACTACAAGGCCGTTCTGTTGTAGGCAGTAGAAAGCTACGCGTAGGTGATGGAGGTGTTCCTTTTTGGAGGAAGAGAACACAAGTATGTCATCGACTCGACATATACAGAAAGGGATATCCCCTTAGATACCATCCATAAGACGCTGAAAAGTGGCCCAAGCATTACAAAGGCCAAAACAGGAATAACTGAATGTGTATGTGCTGAAGGGAGTAGTGATAGCGATCTTGGGGATGTCTTCTTGGTTAATGGGTACCTGATAATACCCTTATAGGAGGTCGAGAATGGAGAACACCTTCGCATTATGCAAGAGGAGGTAACATCGGCGATATTGGGGGTGGGGGCAGTGATCTGGTTCTTTCTGCATGTTGAGACGCCTATAATCCCCACAAAGGCGCAGGGAGCCATCCTTCTTCAGGACAATGCGTTGGGGTGACAACCAAGGGCTTGAGGCTTTTGACAAACGCCCATTTCTTTCATTTCAGAGAACGTTCATTTAGCAGCTTCCAAGGGATCCGGGTCGGATGCCTGAATCTGGCAAACAAAACGGAATACAGAAATAAACATTTTCCACTTTCCCTTTAAAAGGTCATCTAAATCCCAAAAACGAAGTAGTAGTAAAATTATCTTAGATTTACTAAATATGTTCTTGAGATGGCACACCTGCCCAAAACTTGGCAGAGAGAGGCTGATTTTGTGCTCTCCTTATTAACCCAAGGAAAGCATGACACATTTTACTCAGGAGCCTAACAACAGCGAATGGTTTTCATGATAAAAGTAATTCATTCCTCGCTAGAAAATTAATGATACATTTCTGTTATATTTCTAGGGTTTCACAAGGTAATATTTTTTTTTACTGGATCGGAATGTTGATATCTTTATTTTTGAAGATTGTGCACCTTAAACTATAGATTTTGCATTCACAGGGCAGACCCTCGTAATAAACATATAAATATCAAATTTTCAAAACGGCGATGGAAAGTTTACTGGAGAAAGAAAAAAAAAATTTCATCATTGTTTGTTTTATAATGAATAAAGGTGAATTAATTTCCAGATGAAGAAATGACATCATGTGTTGGCTGAGGATTAACTATCATCATCACGGTACTTAGAAAGGATTATCTTTGCTGTGGAAGATAGCGTCATTTACCTTTCCGAGTCTCGGAGAAGAAATTGCTACTTTACAGCCACTAAATGCTGGTAGGGAAAAATTTATAATTTTGAATGTTTCAGATAAAACTGAAAACAATGGGTATCTGGAACTATTCAGTCGTCCTTAAAGCTTTCAATTTTCTTGAAACAGTTATCTTATAAAGCTGGAGCACCAAGCAATGAGTTCGAGTTCTCTTGCTTGAGGGTACACTCGGGCACACTATTCTTTCTAATTTCTCTTCTTGTTTTGTTTAAAGTTTTATATAGTTTATATGGGAAATATTTATTTTAATGTTGTTACTGTTTTTAAAATATTTTATTTTTCCTTGTTTCCTTTCCTCACAGGGCTATTTTCCCTATTGGGGCCCCTGGCCTTATAGCATCCTCCTTTGCCAACTAGGGTTGTGGCTTAACAAGAAATAGTGATAATAATACCTGTGTAACTTCAACAAGTACATTTTAGAATTTCCTTTAAAAATATTACAACCATGCATGTAAAATTCTTAGCAACTTCCGTCTCACAGAAAAAAACTCGAAAACCCGAGATTGAAAAATCTGCCATCATGAATGGAAAATAATACTGGAGGCGAACAGCAAACTTCTGAAAATCCTTTTCCTCCTTTGATATCGTCGCAGCTTTCAATTCACTCTGATAAAACCGGCCAGCCCTCCTCACTCAGCGTATTTCTTCAGCGCTGATCAATCCCATTTTTACTATCGCTCGTCTAGACAAATTTGAACTGCCATTATGAGTGATTCGATCCTAGTAAAGAAATACATTTCCAATTATTTTCTATAATCATCTGATTCTTTTAATCAAGGAGATAAATTGTGCAATATACAGACTTGGTAGAACTGCTATATCAAGGGAGACGGACTACTTTGGTGTAGTTTATTTCGATAAATTCTGCTGTCCATGATTGTGTAGACGCTTTTATATTTGGTTGAAAAGAGGTTATCTACATTCATTATAAAACTGAGCTTTGTTAGTTACCAGAATTAGGACAACAAACGAAAAATAACCAATGCTACTAGTGGGATACAGTGATTAACACATATGCTATTAATAATATAAATAGAAAAAATTGTATTTCATTATTAACGTAAACTTTCTATAGTATTATTATTATTATTATTATTACTATCTAAGCTACAACCCTAGTTGGGAAAGCAAGATGCTATTAAACCAAGGGCTTCAACAGGGAAAAATAGCCCAGTGAGGAAAGGAAATAAGGAAATAAATAAACAATATAAGTAATGAAAATTCAAAATAAAATATTTTAAAATCACTAACAACATTGAAACAGATTTGATAAATAAACTATTAAAGGACATATGTAAGCCTATTCAACATAAGAACATAAGCTGTGAGTTTGAACTTTTGAAGTTCCACTGATTCAACTACCCGATCAGGAAGATCATTCCACAACTAGGTCACAGCTTCAATAAAACTTTTATAGTACTGTGTAGTATTGAGCCTCATGATGAAGAAGGCCTGACTATTAAAATTAACTGCATACCTAGTATCACGAACAGAATGGAACTGTCCGGGAAAATCTGAATGTAAAGGATGATCAGAATTATAAAAAATCTTATGCAACATGTAAATTATAATGAACTAATAGAACGACGGTGCCAAAGATTAATATCTAGATCAGGAATAAGAAATTTAATAGACCGTAAGTTCCTGTCCAACAAATTACGATAAGAATCAGCAGCTGATGACCAGGCAGGAGATCAATACTCGAAACAAGGTAAAATGAAAGAATTAAAACACTTCTTCAGAATAGACTGATCACCAAAAATCTTGGAAGACTTTCTCAATAAGCCTATTTTTTGTGCAATTAAAGAAGACACAGACCTAATGTGTTTCTCAAAAGTAAATTTGCTGTCGAGAATCATACCTAAAATTTTAAAAGTCATACAAAGTTAAAGAAACATTATCAATGCTGAGATCCACACGTTGAGGAGCCACGGTCGTTGACCTACTTACAATCATACTCTGAGTTTTGTTAGGATTCAACTTCATACCCCATAATTTGCACCATGCACTAATTTTAGCTAGATCTCTATAATTGGATTCAGCAACCCCAGATCTACATTCAGAAGATGGAAGTGATACAGAGAGAGTAGTACCTGTATATATATATATATATATATATATATATATATATATATATATATATATATATATATATATATATATAGTAGTATATGTATATATACTTTCTGAGTAGGAATACCTTAATGTGGTGTAAAGGGTTTATATATCGCCATGATCAGAGCCAACCATAATAGGCTGTTTGGTGTAAGCGATCAGAATAAAGCCTCACAAATCCGCAGTGGCCAGCGTGGTGAGGAAAATGGCCAAACTCCAGCCATGACTAAGGACATGTCTTAGGCTTTTGTCTTACAGTGGCTAGAAATGAGTACATGTTGTGTATATGTATATATATAAAATATATATATATATATATATATATATATATATATATATATATATATATATTTGAGTGTGTAATATATAAATAGACTTAATCAACCTAGAGAAAAGGCAGGCTTAAGAAGCGCGTATTCAACAACTAATTATATCCATGTAATTAACCTGCAAACACCTATATATATAACATTTTTATATTTTGTCAAAATTTCAGTAGTAATGAACACCCTTCAAAGACAATGAATAGATGAATCT
>NC_090746.1:83624759-83627259 GCF_036898095.1 Palaemon carinicauda
TAAATACATTATATATGTATATAAATATATATATACACGCACACACACACACATATATATATATATATATAATTATATATATATATAATTATATATATATATATATATATATATATATATATTTATATATATATATTTACATATATAAATATATATATATATATATATATATATATATATATATATATAAATATATATATTTATTTATATATATATATATATATATATATATATATATATATATATATATATGTGTGTGTGTGTGTGTGTGTATGTATATAAAAACACTCTGTAAATTTCAACCATAACAGCATTTCAATATCGAATTCGACATATGGAAATGTATATCCACTGGAGATTCATTTATGATAAATGCTTCTGAGTGGGCAAGGATTCAAACCTATACCTCTGAGTGGAAACAAATGCCCGCAGGGATACTTACCACCCATGCTATCAAGTCTCTGCTGGCATTTGTTTCGACTCTGAGGCATAGGTTCGAACCCCTCCATTGGATATACATTCCCAAAAGTAGAATTCGATATCAAAATGCCTTTGTGATTGATATTTACATTGATTAATATCGCGAGTATTAGTGATAGATATTCAACGTACATACTGTTTATATATATATATATATATATATATATATATATATATATATATATATATATATATATATAGATAGATAAATAGATAGATAGATAGATAGATAGATAGATAGATAGATATAAATTATATATATAAAAGTTATATGTATATATATAAATTATATATATATATAAATTATATATATAAAAGTTATATGTATATATATAAATTATATATATATATATATATATATATATATATATATATATATATATATATATATATATATGCGTGTGTGTATATGTGCTTGCGCATGTGTGTAAGAGAAAAACAGCCATGAACTCTAAACATTTTCGGCTATCTCATACAAATTTTGTGGTAAATGAAAGGCCTTTCCCTCAGTAGCTGGATTCGAACCAACCCACGCCAGATTTAAGAGAGGACACATTATCTCACTATACTGAGGAAAAATATGTTTATTTCCACTCCTCCATACAAATATCGCTCGAATTCAGATATATTTTACTAGATCTGAAATAAAAACAAGTTTTACATTTACAATGTAGCTTGAATTAAGGTCACTCCCGTGGGAAATCACACAGCCCACTTGAACTCCTCGTCGAGAGAGAATCGTGCCAGTTCGCAGGGAGATAAGAAAAGACGATAAAATAGTGCATATAATAAAAGGCTTAATTAGATTAAAAGCAAAATTATAACATACATTTTTTTAACCTACTGTATATGCTAACAGTTTATTCTTAAATGAACCCTAATTATACCAGCAGTGTTATATCAAAATCTTGAAAATAATGTTGATTTTGATTTATCCTAATTTTCCAAGATCTTATCCTTTCCCAAGACTAAGTATGTATATTTCATTAAAGGAGAAATCAGGAAGTCCATGAAAATAGAATTTATTAAGGTCAAGCCCTGGATGTCAAGCAGCTTTTCTAACCTCAAACTTTCTGAACAGCCCACAAAAATGAACTCAGCACATAAAAAATAATGATAATAAAACCCCACTTGAATTTATAATCCAGTAACATATTCAAAACAAAAATTCCAAATCTATTACAGTACCCCGTAAAGGGCTCAAAGTGTCACCCGTTTTCTTTATAATAAGTCAAAGCTGGGGAAGTGACTCGTTATAAGCTTATCTTTCATAGTTGCTGGCAATTTCATTCTCTTGTCTATTCTGAAATGTACAGTGCGGCATATTGAGAAAGCAATGTCAATAGCAATTTCATGGCCCCACAGCAATAACTAGTATCATATCTAAAATCAATGACATGAAAGCAGTTTCTTCGAATATCAATAAAAGTTTTCCAAAAGTGAAGGGCACTTCATCACACAAAATATCTGGAAGCGTTTAAATTTCAATTCTGAATGTTTCCGGAACAAGACAAATGAATTCAGGTTAACTGGCAAGTTTATTTTCATGTTTATTTATGGCAGCACCTACCGCCAACAACGGCTATTCGCTCGAGTGTACAGCGTCGTAAATCAAAATAATATTTTTGTATTGTGACTGACGGGATGAAAAGGCTTCAGATATGATCGTTTCAATGTGAAATTGTGAAAACATGGAAGTGGAATATTTTACTCTGCTGGCCTCATTAAAAACAGCGTCAAAGAGGCAGATAGGTCGTACGATGAGTATTAAAGATAATCGGTAAAATCTAAAATCTTTGAAACAAGAAGTATTTAAAAAAAAAATCCTAAATTTTATCTTTTAACGTCTGCCCTTAATTACACAAGCGTTAATCTTACGAAGGGAAAAAAAATAATTTCCTCATGGTCATAAAAAATTATGAAAAAAAGACTAAGAAATTACAATACCTTAAGGTTCATATCATGTTTTCAGATTTATATTAATACTACATATAAAGTTTCTTATATGAAATACAGTGAA
>NC_090746.1:83632259-83634759 GCF_036898095.1 Palaemon carinicauda
ACTAAAAGATAAGAACAGGAAAATATAAATTACAAATGGAAAAATGGCGTCATTCGAGAAAGAATAAGAAAATAAGCTAACACCTAAAGAAGAGCATTAAACAAATATAAAATGAAGCGTCCAAAGCCAAGACAGGGAAAAAGAGGCGACCGATACGATGAGGACAGAATTTTTCCGGACTCATACTGTATATAGGCGGCCATGGAACAGATTCATCTGACTGATAAGACCAATTGGGAAGCGGAGAGGCAGCGATAAACTCAATTGGTATGCATCTAACCAACCATATTCTTCCTTGCCCCTCATCCCAACCCCCTCCGGTCCCCCCACATCTCCCGAAGATGGGTGGAGGAGAGCAATCGAGGTCAAAGAAGCTAAAATAAGGAAAGAGGAAAACTAACCAAATATCGTTTTAATCAAAACACACGAAACGATGATAGTAAAATTCCAGACGCAAAAACTGTTGGTTGACGAAGGCCTCCTTATTTGCAACATTTACATAAACCTAAATGTACGCAAATTGTAGTGGTTCGTGATCGGTGTGGCAAAGCATGCAGGGCATAACATCGGTACGAAGGCTTCGACGATCAAAAGTTTCTCCATCACTCTCAGATACGCGTGACAAAAAACGAAAAAAAAAAAAAAAAATAATAATAATAATAATAATAATAATATAATAATAATAATAATAATAATAATAATAATATGGTTGCAACGACAGAATTCAATTTCTTGTCCAATTTCTCGATTCTACGGACAATTCTCTTTTCAAGGTTGCTACATTCAGCTAGCACTTTTCGGGGTTGCTACATTCAGCTAGCACTTTTCAGGGTTGCTACATTCAGCTAGCACTTTTCAGGGTTGCTACATTCAGCTAGCTCTTTTCAGGGTTGCTACATTCAGCTAGCTCTTTTCAGGGTTGCTACATTCAGCTAGCTCTTTTCAGGGTTGCTACATTCAGCCGTAGAATCGAGAAATTGGACAAGAAATTGAATTCTGCCGATGCAGCCATAGTAGTCAACTCCACCTGTTTGAAGGAGGGTCTCATACCAAGAAATAATAATAATAATAATAATAATAATAATAATAATAATAATAATAATAATAATAATAATAAAATGAAAAATTAATAATTTAGTTTTTTACGAAAATCCTATATTTCTGTGAGAACATTGAATCATACTTTTTAAAACAGACTTATTTCGGATTCAATCATTCATTTCAGTTCCCAAGAGAAGATAAATAGGCCCTTCTAAACTTTACAAGACGTTTAATACATAATCTATGTGTATCCATTACCATAAGTTATATAAGAGATTACACAGTTCATTGAAATACAAATATCAATTAAATACAGGGGATATTGAGGATATGTGTATGTGTGTTGCATACAGCCATTGACTTTTTTTTCATTATGATAGGTGATATAACACTTCTTCTTCATTACAATAAGCTAAATATGTGATATGGAATTCAATCTATACTTTAAACATCTGGTGTTTACAGATTACCAGGTAGGACGTGGTTCCCTAATTCAATTGAGGCTACAGATTATTAGGATACATCTGCATAGATGCTATACTTTTCTTTAAATAAAGGTAAAAGTGGGATATCTAGGAACCCCTAAGTTGTGGTAGATTAAGTTAGGTTAAGAAGTAGCCCTATAACTACCATTAACATGTTTCCATAGCAGTCCTGAACCTTAACCTTTCCAGTTATCTTTGAGTCAATTCCATGTAAGGGTTCTATTTACAATGTCCTGTCTCTTCTGAGTGAGTCCTGTCTTTGGAAATCTTGTTTAATAGATAAAAGCATAAAAATAGGTACAATACTTTTCTAAAAAAAAAAAAAAAAAAAAAAAAAAAAAAAAAAAAAAAAAAAAAAAAAAAAAAAAAAAAAAAAACCCTAAATAACGAGTCTCGATTTTTATCCATTTCTTACTCCCAAGGAACCACATTGACAAACAAGTCGTACTGAGTGACAAATTTTCTATTTCCTTCATTATGTTCTACACACATTCATGTTTTACAGTGAGAGGAAAATCCCATTTCTTCATCTGACAATTCTTATTCAATATTATTATTACTATTATTATCATTATAATTATTATTATTATTATTATTATTATTATTATTATTATTATTATTATCATTATTATTATTATCATTTTCATTATTGTTAACTAAGCTGCAATCCTAATTTGAAAAGCTGGATGCTATGGGCACTAAGGCTTCAACAAGGAAAAATAACCCAGTGAAGAAAGGAAATAAGGAAATAAACTAGAAGATAAGTAATGAACAATTAAAATGAAATATCTTAAGAACAGTAAAAACATTAAAATAAATCTTTCATATACAAACTATAAAAACTTCAAAAAAATAAGAGTAAGAGAATTAAGATAGAAAAGTGTCCCTAAGCGTACCCTCAAGCAAGAAAACTCTACCCCAAGGCAGTGGAAGACTAAGGTACAGAGGCTATGGCACTACCCAAGACTAGAGAA
>NC_090746.1:83639759-83642259 GCF_036898095.1 Palaemon carinicauda
ACTAATTTACTCATATACAAATAGGTATTGTGCTAGTTATAATAATGCCGTAGATACAATTTAGACGAAAATGTTATCATCGTTGAAAACAATAAATTTAATATCAAAGATCATCAACGTAAATGTTGCTTTATGAAAACTTCCTTTCATAAATATATTCCGTCATGTTGATCTATTTTGATACATCTAAATTAACTGCATAAATCAATAGTAAGCTTAGGAGGAAATTTGTCATTCTCCTACGGGTACTAAGAGAAAGTGTCTCCTTGTGTCACCAAGGATGGGGTTTAAAACCATGAAAATGCCTTATAGTCAAGGGATCACGAAATAAAAGCAAAATGGTTGGTGTTCTCCAGTTCTCAAAAAGTGTGCATATCCAACAAGGCAAATCCCAAGTCAGCGAAGAGCAATGTCCCAAGTTCTTGATATATCAGTGTTTCTCTATAAAAAAAAGGTGACTTTACAAAGTTCGCCTTTTTCTAGTTACTACAAGCAAGACCTTCTATTTGTGGTTGAAGATACTTTTTTTTTATCTAATTATAGAGTGAAGGCAATATCTATTACAAGACTAACTTGGAATGTATTTTCAAGAATGCTCCAGAACGAGTCATCTACGATTTCATTTCTAGCCTCATTATTTTGATGCAAAGAACCATTTTCATCTTTACATAACTCCAAGATACAAAATATGTAAGCTACACAGTATGCTTAGAAAATCTCACCATTTTATCCAATGATAGATTATTGAGGAGCAATTAAGCTCCTCCCACTAAAACCCATATCAAGTAACAAGGCTTCATTCCACTGGAAGCACTGGATCATGAGTACGCTCATAATGTATTATTACGTAATGCATGTCAAGTAATCATCACACACTTCATCATTTTACAAATTACTACTATCATTCTCTGGGATCATCATCCCTGCATGAATTGTTGAAGATCTGGTTGATAATGAATTACTAATGTTTATCTTTAATGTATTTGAAGCTTACATCATTCCTAAGTATTGCAAGTAATCGTAATGAATTCGTACATAATATTTGAGGGAAAACCAAATGCCATGGGATCAAGAAAGCTACTTTGGAGGCAGCACAGAAGGAAGCTTATCATGTGCAACATGACTGAGATAGAAAAAATAGAGGGAGAAAACAAATCTTCCTCCCTTGCCCTACCACCCCGAAGGACTCGTACAAACGTAATTGAAGAGGCTGGAGTGGACTAAGAGTATTTCAGGAATACAATCTTCCCCGCTCGAATCCCACTGGAAAGTAGCTCAGTAAACTGTATAAAGTTCTGGACTCACTATTACGTGGAATCCTCAGACTGAGCTTGTACTTGGGGCCTCCATTAAAGTATTAATACAAACGAACTACATTTCAAAAGACTCCACGCAATCAACTCGAATCCCTTCATCAAATATTAAAATATTAAAAGGGGATGTATCCAAAATATTTCATAAGAAAGCTTTAAATAAACAAAAAGCATCATGAAGACTATAAGTTTTAAAAATCAGTCGCATTTAGATTCTTTTCTTATAAAGAGATTTCTAGGATTCAGTTGGCATGAGAGAGAGAGAGAGAGAGAGAGAGAGAGAGAGAGAGAGAGAGAGAGAGAGAGAGAGAGAGAATTTAAATAGATATTACTTTATCAAACAGCGAGATATATCCCAGTTGTGTGGTATCTGTAAGGTCATGAATTAACATAACATCTTGAATTTTTTATTTCTGCAAACTAATAAATCGTACTTTAGGATAATCCGTGCATTTTAAACTTACTGTATCCTAAAAGAATACATAATTTCAATAAAGAAAAAAATACACAGAATACAACAAGGCAGATGTTGGACTTGAATACTTATGAAACAAGAAACAAATATTCAGAAGAAAAAAAATACAAAAATACATAATTTCAATAAAGAAAAAAATACACAGAATACAACAAGGCAGATGTTGGACTAGAATACTTATGAAACGAGAAACAAATTTTCAGAAAAAAAAAAATACAAATAGTAATGACCAATCTTGGTATCGGATCAATACACTGAAAATTAGCGTCTATTTTGGGAAAGAGGGCGGTGACATTGAAGTAGCTATCTTTAAACTTTAGGATTCATTAAACGCCCTGAGCACACTCTTAGAGAACTAATAAGCGTAGAGAATGGCACATAAACAAAACAAAACTTACTAAGGAAAGGGCATAACAGAGGATTTCCGAAATTGATTGTTCAGTAAAAATAGTTCCCCTTTTCAAAGATGGGGTTCTTAAACATGGGCATAATCTTGATCGGCTTCGTAATTCAGTGTATGAAAACACAAAATAGCACAGGAAATGTTTAGTCATAAAACACTTAGTTATTCATGGATAAATAAAATACGCGAAAGCAAATATCCTACATAACTACCAGTAAGAGAAATTTCAGGGATTTTGCAATATTCAGATCTTGAAATACCGAAAACAGGTTGAAAGGCAAAATATATACAACAATATTTCTATCAAGA
>NC_090746.1:83647259-83656710 GCF_036898095.1 Palaemon carinicauda
TGTGGTCTTGTAAACAAATACCAATTAATCAATTTACATCAGAGGAAGAAGGTGAAGAAACTAAAACAATAGCTTTGCATAATATGGCATTATTTGGAGAGCGTGGTCTTGTAAACAAATACCAATTAATCAATTCTACATCAGAGGAAGAAGGTGAAGAAACGAAATTAGAATTAAACCCTAGAATAATGTAACATTTTGTATATGTCCTTCCTTGAAAGACAAGATAAAAGAGTATGATCCTCATGAAGAGTTGAGCAATAAAGTTACTAATTACCTGACTGATTCAATGTTACCTCTGCAGCAGACATATGATGAGCTGAAAAAAATAAAATCATCCCCCAGTCATGTTCTCCTTTCAAAAGGTGGAAAAAATTGGACAGACTACTAATGAAACAAACTATCCATCACCCTTTATATGGTCGGCTTCACACCAAAAATCCTCTACATCATCTGCTCCTGACCCACAAAGCTCTTCACAGTCTGTTTCTCACAAAGACCTCCATCCAACGCCATTCGAGCGCCCTCCATTCCTTAAATCTACTGAAAATGATCCAGATGATCCTTCTGGAGTATTGTCTGAAGACCAATATCTAAAACCGTCTTTACAAGGCCTAAACGATTGTGTCTTCACGACATCGATGTAGGGCTGTAGGTATTGCACCATCGTCATCATCGTCAACATAATCATCCAGGATCATCACAGCAATGAATAAGGATAAAGGAGTCGGTTGAACCAAAATACCCAGGATTATTATCACTTATATTCATTGTACTATTATTATTATTAGTAGTAGTAGTAGTAGTAGTATTATCATTATAATATTGGTAATATTCTAAGTTATTACCATTTAATTCTTTTTCCAGTAAAGTACTGTTCTATATAGAAGTGCATACCAATGAGAGAGAGAGAGAGAGAGAGAGAGAGAGAGAGAGAGAGAGAGAGAGAGAGAGAGAGAGAGACTTATACACACAAACACACACACACATATATATATATATATATATATATATATATATATATATATATATATATATATATATATATACATATATGTGTGTGTATGTGTGTATGTGTGTGTGCGTGTGTGTGCGTGTTACTTAGGCAGATTACTTGACGTTTATGATGAATAGACAATATTTTCATGGCGTCCAAAAAGCATAGATAGTATCTTTCCGGACAAACTGTCCTCCAGATAATTTTTAGGATAACATGAAAATTGCATTTACGTTATCTGGAGAACAGTTTGTTCAAAAGATGCTGTCTTCGATTTTTGGGCGTCATGAAGATATTGCCTATTCATTATATATATATATATATATATATATATATATATATATATATATATATATATATATATATATATGTGTGTGTGTGTGTGTGTATGTATATATATATATATATATATATATATATATATATATATATATATATATATATATATATATATATATAATCATTAAAGGTAATTGCCTTAATGGTGTAGGCGTGTTTCACGCAGGAATAATCGTATTTAAGTAGTTTCTTTCAATTCTCCATCGTGAGCCTTGGTTAAAGAAATGATGATTATTCATTTTCATTTATTCTATGACTAAAGCATTGTTTAGAAAATCACATGTCATTATAGAGTGATTAATAATGTGCGTTTGTGTTTGTGTGTGTGTTGAGCTTTGGCCTCTTAAAATTAATCAGCAGAAAAGGAAGTAAAATCTTTAAGTTTGTAGTTGCTAATATAGATTTTCAAGTAAAATGCAATTTTGATATTACGATTAAAATAAGCGAATGTTTAGCCATCTTTTAGCTATTTTTAATTCTTCACTTGATATGTTTGCAAAATAAAGTTATCAATAAATATACTATTGGCATTGTTTATTTTTAGAAGGGAGTACCTGGAATGTTCTCTGTGGTTTCATGATCATCTAAGGCTGTTTATTCCTTTGTCAGAAGCCAGAATGTGGTTTTCATAAATATAAATCGGGACTCTTTTCATATAATAAGAATATTTACGTTTCGCGTATGCCCAACGGATTTCTAAAAAAATGAAAACGCGTCACAAGAACTAAACTTAACGAGCGATCTACATTTGAGGAAACTTTCATTTAATAGACACTCTAATAATCAGAAACGGAACACCAAAGCTACATAACTGGGTGTCACAATGACAGTTATGAAACAGGTCGAAGAAATGACTCGGTCAGCTCTCTCTCTCTCTCTCTCTCTCTCTCTCTCTCTCTCTCTCTCTCTCTCTCTCTCTCCCTCTCTCTCTCTCTCTCTCTCTCTCTCTCTCTCTCTCTCTCTCTCTCTCTCTCTTCTGATTTCGTTAAATCGATACTCCATTGATATGATCTATTGCAGTATATACGTCCATTATTTTCATGTTTACTATTGCCAACATTAAATTCATAATAAATCAAGTCATTTCTGTATCCAATAATTGCATGTATAAAAAATATTATATGAATATTTTTGGAAAATATTGTGTTGGAGCCATTATAAGTAATTTTGTTACCATTCTATTAGCACTTTGCATTACTGAATGAACAATTTCATACTATTTCAAAAAATCTGTATTTCATTCATAATTCACAAGTCTAACCTTATAATAAACACCACCTTTCAAAACATGTCCCTAATGAATAAAACATAACCAACGATATTCAAAATAATTTATGAATACAATTTCCTTACCAAAATACAAAATATGCGAGTAGGAACATTAATTTTTTTGCAGATCGCGAATGGCAGAAGCAAGGGACAGTGACATTGCCCTAGCAAGCTGGGCAATACCCTAGAGACTTACCATATATCATATGATTACGCTTAAGCCCCTCTCCACCCAAGATAGGATCAGGGAAGCCCAGGTAATGGCTGCTAATGACTTAGACGGTAGACCTATGGGCTCCCCAAACGCCAACCCCCCCCCCCCCCCCCAAACACACAATCATTAGCTCACAAGGATGGTAAGGTTGTAGACACTAAAGGAACTACTGAGTTTGAAGAGGACTCGAACCCTCGTCTGGCGATTACCGGGCAGAGACGCTACCATAAAGGCCACAACAACCCTACAATGATGACAAGCAGAGCCAAGAAATATTGAAAAGTAACATTTTCAGTCATAAATTATGAAACAAACGGGTATTTAATTCTCCAATTGCGTTTCACTTTAACTTAGGGTATTACATGTGGCATCTCACTGCTAACAGTAAGGTCCTATTTTCATACGAGAGGCGTTCATTAGATATCCTCTGACCCACATATGATTATTATATCCGATTAAAATTTCAGCTGTGCATTGGTACATTAGTGTATAAGTGACATGACAATTTGCAGCACTGAACTGAGGGCAACTGCCGTTGATTCACTAATACTGAATGGTTTATCAAATAAATTCAGAGTTCCGTCTGATGACTCATGACACTCTTCAACCTTGCATTGTGGGAAAAAAAGTTCGAATACATTATGTACTTCGGCGCATATATTTTTCGAAATGTAAGATTAACCTGCCATAAGAATAATCGGTCCGCTAATACGTATAACCCGTGCCAAGAAAAAGCGATATTAATAAAAAAAAAATTCAAGTTAGAATTAAAGCACAAACTTTAATATGTTTCCGCATCTCTCTCTCTCTCTCTCTCTCTCTCTCTCTCTCTCTCTCTCTCTCTCTCTCTCTCTCTCTCTCATTTTACTTATCTCTGATAATTTATTCACAATCTCTCTCTCTCTCTCTCTCTCTCTCTCTCTCTCTCTCTCTCAGAGAGAGAGAGAGAGAGAGAGAGAGAGAGAGAGAGAGAGAGAGAGAGAGAGAGAGAGAGAGATAAAAGATGTACACTTTTAATAAAATATAATGGCCCTCAAAATTAGGGAAATATTTTACGAAGTTTTATCACTTCCGCAACATAAAGACTTCTTTTTAGAGGAGACTGTTATTGTACAAAATATGTGAGGGTCCAATAACTCCGAAAAGTGCTTATTTTTTCATCTTTTTCATTCCTCCTCGGCGATATTACTTTTGTCTAAATTTATATTTCTCGAACGAGCAGTGGGCAACACTGAAACAAATAAAAAAAACAAATATATGAATGTTCCATATATTATTAAATTCGAAATTTACTCTTTAAAACTAGATAAAAATAAAAACGAATAAATTGTAGAATAAATGAGAAAAGATAAAGAATAACAGACAGAATACTTTATTGATTTCCTCCCTTGCCCAGGTCGCGGCCGATAATAAAAATGGCCTATAAAAAACTCGTACAGGACTCCTTTCAAAAAGCCACATTTAAGGTTATATACGATATATCAAAAACACACATGCCAATATCAGGCGGCTATTATTCAAAGAATAGGGATAACGGTAAAACCTTTTATCAAATGCACACCATAAACACACTAAAAATGGACTGGATATTTATATACCATACTGTGCAAAACACCCCACAGCATATGGGTGTGGGTGTGTGTGTTTGTGTGTGTGTATATATATATATATATATATATATATATATATATATATATATATATATATATATGTGTATATATATATATATATGTGTGTATATATATATATATATATATATATATATATATATATATACTGATAATATGTTTGTATATATGTCTGGGGTATAACCAACGATATCATATAAACAATGTTTATGAAATTATTAACAGTAAACATTAATTCATATATATATATACAGTATATATATATATATATATATATATATATATATATATATATATATATATATATATATATATATATACACATAGATAGATAGATAGATTGATATATAGATAGAATTATCTAACCTATGCCACGGATTATCAACTATAAAAATTAAAGCTTCATATCATAGTATTTTGGTATTGTATCAAAAAACAAGAAACTCCGAGTGATTTATGAAAATACAATGTAAATTAACAAAAAAAAAATATTTCGAACTGTATTTAGTTAGTAAGTCAACTCAATGCTCATATTCTACTTTACTTGACGTAGTGGGTATGATTAATCACTTGTAAATAATTCCTCAACATTTTACGCGAAGTTTTAGATTTAGTACTTCATTTGTTTGTCAGGAAAATATAGGCTATAACAATTTGTTAGTTTCGGTTAACCAATGCTTCACGAACAAAAGAAGTTTATTACTATTATAATCATTATATCATCATTAAAATTACCACTCTTATTATTTTTACTATCATCGTCATTATCATTATTATAATAATCATAATCAAAATAAGGAATAAGATCAAATATGCGAATAACTTGCCCAGTATTTTTCCACATAGGAGGCTATCACTTATAAAAACAATTGAGCTAAGAAAATATAATTTTAAGCAAACATAAATAAACAAAACTATAGATTTAAAAGATAAAATTAATTCGGTAGAATTTCTTATTTTCTGTAATGTTTGGAAATTCTTCTAGACTCAATATCAAGCAGGGAAAATCAATAATAATAGAATTAATTACCGATACAATTTGGAATATAATTCTTCAAATTACAATCACAAGAAAATCCATTTAAAGTGTTACAGTAAACATCCTCTGTCATATCTTATCTATTAACCCATGATCGAAATCACTAGAAATTTTGCGTATTGTAGCACTGGTGCTCTTAATACTGCATAGAATCAAATGACCAGAAGGGATTCTTATCCACCCAACGACTGACACATTTATTAATATAGATAGATGGGTAGATAGATAGATAAACAAGCTAGGAACTAGATTAGCTAAAAGAATTAAGGTCACAAAGTCCTGATGCTCAAATAATAACTATCATTATGTATATAACTTTTAATCATCAGTCACGTACTTCACAATAATGTGAATAGAAGACCTATGGCAATAGAAGATCCAACATTTCCGAGTCTTGCTAGAAGAAAGATGTCAACTATCAAAGATATAAGAAGTACACGCTATTTCGTAAATCAAAAATGTCAAGGCCACTTTCTGAACGTAGCGAAAGAAGAAATCATCCACAAATGCTGTCAAATCAGAATTACAATACTGGGGAAACAATAAATATCATAATCGAGTAGAAAAATCAATACTCAGACGATGGTAGAATAAATTATCTGAGCACGGTCGACTGTAAAGACATAGAAAACCTTAAGGGCAATACCAAGACTTATTTTTTTGAAGTTTCTCTGCATTTAAAGTTGTATTAATAAAATCGTGTTATCGAAAACATAACTGATTGTCAAATCCTCAGAATACTTGAATGTTCTACTTCCCTTCAGCTCTGCACAGCACTTTCCCAAAAACCCAAAATAAAATTATTATTTGTTTAGTAAAACTAACTTAGGTATTTTCAGCTGATATGAAAACTCTAGCTAAGAGGTCTCAATCCAGATAGTTTAGGTTGAAATTACATTAACATTATATGAGCTAAAATGAAATTTAGTGAGAAGCCGGTAAGGTTGTTGATCATATGATTATTTTCTAAGTTTGGAGACCTTTGAAGTAGAACAGCTTTGTCTCATACTTGGCTGAGCATAATTACAACTGTTGGGATTGTAAGTGAATTTCATTCAAGATGTACAGTTGGTTTAAAATATAGTCCTTAAACTGAGGATTAAACAGTTCTTATAACTTGTTTCTGAAACATGTTTTTTCAATTTTGGTTAGCCAAAATATTATATCTTCTTGATAATTAAATAAACATCTCACATGACTATTTTGAATTTACAACAGCAATGCCGGGAGACTTTTAAATAGAATCTTATCATTAAGAATAAATCAAAGGTTCATTAATATCAGAACAATAAGGTATTTCTGGGGGTTCATAGCATAATTAATATAAAACTTTTCAATTGATATAAGTTTGCTTGGAGAAAGTGAACCTAATTGAAGTAAACAAATTAAAAGTAAAAACATTAAATGAGGAACAGAAGCCTGTAAAATACTACTAAAATTGGAAAAGTGATATATTGTAGCCTCATTAGCAAATTATCTACAGAATTATTTCTGTATTATCCCGTTTGTGAGAGAGACAGACGAAGATTAAAATGCAACTGGGATTAGGGTAGAACGAATTCATAGGCTACTTTATAATTTGACTTAAAATGACAATACAACCATATATAAACGATATAGACTTCGTAATTGGCTAAAAAGCATACTGATCATCACTAACAAAAAGATATTACTGAAGATAATTAAGCGTACGGTAATTTGGAAGTAAGACATTTAACTATAGACCACACTTGAGTTTTAATATAGCTACACAAATGAGAGAGAGAGAGAGAGAGAGAGAGAGAGAGAGAGAGAGAGAGAGAGAGAGAGAGAGAGATTCAATCATTTGGAAGTAATGCTTTTACAGTTAGCCATTTAACCTATAAACCTAACTTGAGTTTCCATCTAGATATATACACACACACAAAGAGAGAGAGAGAGAGAGAGAGAGAGAGAGAGAGAGAGAGAGAGAGAGAGAGATTAAGTAAATTGGAAGAAATGTTATTAATAGTTATGGACATTTTACCTATAAACCAAACTAGAGTTTTAACATTGATACACAAATGTGTGTGTGAGAGAGAGAGAGAGAGAGAGAGAGAGAGAGGAGAGAGAGAGAGAGAGAGAGAGAGAGAGAGATTAAATTGAAAGTAATGCTTTTACAGTTAGCCATTTTACCTATAACCCTAATTTGGGTTTCCATATAGATATAAAAACATAGAGAGAGAGAGAGAGAGAGAGAGAGAGAGAGAGAGAGAGAGAGAGAGAGAGAGAGAGAGAGAGAGAGGATCAGTAAATTGGAAGAAATGCTATTATAATTAGAGACATTTTACCAGTAACCTACTTGAATTTCCATATAGGTATACAAATGAGAGAGAGAGAGAGAGAGAGAGAGAGAGAGAGAGAGAGAGAGAGAGAGAGAGAGAGAGAGAGCGCATGCTGCTCATGAATTCGTTTTTAAGCGTGTTTATAGCCACGCTTCCAGCTCTCGGACTAATAGGATACACCTTCCTCGTTTCCGGGAATGGGAAGAGTTGCACACTTTGGGAAATTAGTTCGTAGGCACATCCCGAAAAGAACCACACGTGTCTAACACCTGGAATATATATATAGGCCAAATATAAAGAAACAGATACTAAGAGGAATATTTCCTTATACTTGTGCCAGTGATGATATCTACACATCGTCCTCAATCAGGTAATGGGAAAACTTATCCAAAAATGTTTGTTCCCTACACGCATATGCCCTCATAAACCACAGAACAAAATCCATCCATTATATTTGTTCCCTGTTGAATCTGCACGCCTTATTTTTCAGCTCAACTTAAAAGGGAATAATAGAGGAAAATACTCAAATATTCGCGGGAGAAATTATATACTTAAAAATATATACAATCACGAAGTATTATTGCAACAATCTAAAGAAAATAGTTTGATTTCTACTAAAATTTAAAATAAAGTCTTCTGAAAAAAATATATACATTGATGGATATTTCAACCTTTTTAATGGACCAACAGCCAATCATTCTTTTTTTAATATGATATAATTACTCCATTATCCGATAAGAATCCATCCATGATAGGATCTGTACAGTAAGTTTTTACAATTGTAGAACCACTTGACACTACCACATTTGCAAACATATAAACTTATCAGAGAGCAGATCATTAGGATCTGCATAATGGCGTTTAATTCAAAACCTAGAGACTTTTGGACTTACAAAACATTAGCGACATTATGGTTAATTAAGCAACTATACTATATACACATAATTCATAGCCATGAATATTCACACTCTTCTCGTCAACATGATAATCTTTCATAGTCTACAAAACTCTGGATACACAATTAACAGGTTAGAGATCGATATAATAAGCCATGTTAATGTCTTGACCTAAAAAAAATATTCAGGAAATAATATAGGGCCTTTGTACCAAAGTTTGAAATATGAATATTAGCTCCAGTTTGATTTCTATGGTACTTTTATCATTCAATATCTAACTTATCCTAGTTATCAAAAAGTTCATCTCATGGATCTCATGTTGTGTACATATGACGTATCAAAAGTGTATTTATTTTCATTGAGTGTCTGGCGATGTTAATACAACAGAAATACTGGCCCTATAATTCTTTTTAATTTTTCCACATATATATATTTGTGTATATAATATATATATATAGTATTCATTATATAACATATACACACACTCACACACATGCTCATATATATATATATATATATATATATATATATATATATATATATATATAATATATATATCATGATGTTAAGACTAATCTGGAGCAGAGCATCAAGATATGAAAATAATCGCATCTGGCTAAAATGTAAAACTATAAGCATTAAAAGAAATATCAACAAAAGAAAAAGGTAAAAATGCAAAAATTCTATTCTCTAGTGTGTAAGAGAGCCGGAGCTCTTTCCCTCTTCGCAAACAGACTCGAGACCTCTGCATGGATGAGTCCACAAC
>NC_090746.1:83657210-83674710 GCF_036898095.1 Palaemon carinicauda
TAGGGTAAGGTTATATACGATATATCAAAAACACACATGCAATATCAGGCGGCTATTATTCAAAGAATAGGGATAACGGTAAAACCTTTTATCAAATACACCATATAAAAATGGACTGGATATTTATACACCATACTGTGCAAAACACCCCACAGCATATGGGTGTGGGTGTGGGTGTGGGTATAGGTGTGGGTATATATATATATATATATATACATATATATATATATATATATATAAAGAGGGAGTAGATACACATATACTGATATTATGTTTGTATAAAAGTATGGTGTATAACCAACGACGTCATATAAACAATGTCTATGAAATTATTAACAATGAACATTAATTCATATATATATATATATATATATACATATATACATATATATATATATATATACATATATATATACATACATATATATATATATATATATATAAAGAGAGAGAGAGAGAGAGAGAGAGAGAGAGAGAGAAGTATCTAACCCATGCTTCGGATTATCAACTATGAAAGTTAAAGCTTCGTATCATAGCATTTTGGTATTGTATCAAAAACAAGAAACTCCCAGTGATTTATGAAAATACAATGTAAATAAAAAAAAATAAAAAAATAATTCAAACTGTATTTATTTATTAAGTCAACTCAATGCTCATATTCTTCCTTACTTGACGTAGTGGGTATGATTAATGACTTGTAAATAATTCCTCAACATTTTACGTGATGTTTTAGATTTAGTACTTCGTTTGTTTGTAAGGAAAATATAGGCTATAACAATTTGCGCTCGATAGCGTGTTAGTTTCGGTTAACCAATGTTTCACGAACAAAAGAGTTTATTACCATTATCATCATTATACTATCAATAAGATTACGGCTATTATTATTTTCCCTTTCATCGTCATTATTATTATTATAATAATCATAAACAAAATAAGGAATACGATCAAATATGCGAATAACTTGCCCAGTATTTTTCCACAGAGGAGGCTAACACTTATAAAACAATTGAGCTAAGAAAATATAATTTTAAGCAAACATAAATAAACAAAACTATGGTTTTAAAAGATAAAATTCATTCGGTATCATTTCTTATTTTCTGTAATGTTTGGAAATTCTTCTATACTCAAGTAGGGAAAATCAATGATAACGGACATAATTATGAATACTATTTGGAAAATAATTCTTCAAATTACAATCAAAAGAAAATACTCTTAAAAAGTGACAGTAAAGGTCTTCTTTGTGAAATCTTATCTATCAACTCATAATGGAAAGCACTAGAAACGTTGCCTATTGTAGCAATGGCGCTCTTATTACTGCCATGAATCAAATGTCCAGGAAAAGGGATTCTTAACCACTCAAAGACTCACATATTTATTCATAGATAGATAGATGGATACATCGACAAGCTAGAAACTAGATTAGCTAAAAGTATTAAGGTCGCCAAGTCCTGATGCTCAAATAAGAACTATCATTATCTATATAACTTTTAACCATTAGTCACGTACTTCACAATAATGTGAATAGAAGACCTATGGCATTGGAAGATCAAACATTTCCGGGTTTTGCTAGAAGAAGGATGTCAACCAGCAAAGATATAAGAAGAGCACGTTATTTCGAAAATAAAAAATGTCAAGGACACTTCTGATGATGTCGAAAGAAGAAATCTTCCAGAAATGCTGTCAAATCAGAATTACAATACTGGAGAAACAATAAATATCATAATCGAGTAGAAAAATCAATACTCAGACGATGGTGAATAAATTATCTGAGCACCGTCGACTATAGACATAGAAGACCTTAAGAACAATACCAAGATTTGTTTTTTTTTAAGTTTCTCTGCATTTAAAGTGGTATTAATAAAATCATGTTATCGAAAACATAACTGATTGCCAGATCCTCAAAAAGCTTGAATGTTCTACTTCCCTTCAGCTCTGCACAGCACTTTCTCAAAAACCACAATAACATTATTATTTGTTTAGTAAAACTACTTTAGATATTTTCAGCTGATATGAAAACTCTAGCTTGGAGGTCTCAATCCAGATAGTTTAGGTTGAAATTACATTAACATTATATGAGCTAAAAAGAAATTTAGTGAGAAGACGGTCAGGATGTTGATCATATAATTATTTTCTAAGTTTGGAGACCTTTGAAGTAGAACAGCTTTGTCTCATACTTGGCTGAGCATAATTAAAACTGTTGGGATTGTAACTGAATTTCATTCAAGATGTACAGTTGGTTTAAAATATAGTCCTCAAACTTAGGATTAAACAGTTCTTATACTTGTTCTTGAAACATGTGTTTTTTCAATTTTGGTTAGCCAAAATAAAGAGATTAGTTATATCTTCATGATAATTAAATAAACATCTCACATGACTATTTTGAATTTACAACAGCAATGACGGGAGACTTTTAAATAGAATCTTATCATTAAGAATAAATCAAAGGTTCATTAATATCAGAACAATAAGGTATTTCTGGGGGTTCATAGCAGAATTAATATAAATCTTTTCAATTGATTTAAGTTTTCTTGGAGAAAGTGTACCTAATTGAAGTAAACAAATTAAAAGCAAAAACATTAAATGAGGAAAGGAAGCATGTGAAATACTACTAAAATTGGAAAAGTGATATATTGTAGCCTCATTAGCAAATTATCTACAGATTTATTTCTGTATTATCCTGTTTGTGAGAGAGACAGACGAAGATTAAAATACAACTGGGATTTAGGGTAGAACGAATTCGTATGCTAATTTATAATTTGACTTAAAATAACAATACAACCATATATAAACGATATAGACTTCGTAATTGGCTAAAAAGCATACTGATCATCACTAACAAAAAGATATTTCTGAAGATAATTAAGCGTACGGTAATTTGGAAGTAATGATATTACAGTTACAGACATTTAACTATAAACCAAATTTGAGTTTTAATATAGCTACACAAATGAGAGAGAGAGAGAGAGAGAGAGAGAGAGAGAGAGAGAGAGAGAGATTCAGTAAATTGGAAGTAATAATATCAATAGTTACAGACATTTTACCTATAAACCAAACTTGAGTTTCAATATAGTTACACAAATGAGAGAGAGAGAGAGAGAGAGAGAGAGAGAGAGAGAGAGATTCAGTAAATAGGAAGTAATGCTATCAATAGTTACAGACATTTTACCTATAAACCAAACTTGAGTATCAATATAGTTACACAAATGAGAGAGAGAGAGAGAGAGAGAGAGAGAGAGAGAGAGATTCAGTAAATTGGACGTAATGCTATTACAGTTACAGACATACAACTATAAACCAAACTTGAGTTTCAGTATAGATACACAAATGAGAGAGAGAGAGAGAGAGAGAGAGAGAGAGAGACAAAGAGAGAGAGAGAGAGAGAGAGAGAGAGATTCAGTAATTTGGAAGTCAAGCTTTTACAGTTACAGACATTTTACCTATAAACCAAACTTGGTTCAATATAGATACACAAATGAGAGAGAGAGAGAGAGAGAGAGAGAGAGAGAGAGAGAGAGAGAGCATGCTGCCCATGAATTCGTTTTTAAGCGTGTTTATAGCCACGCTTCCAGCTCTCGGACTAATAGGATACACCTTCCTCGTTTCCGGGAATGGGAAGAGTTGCACACTTTGGGAAATTAGTTCGTAGGCACATCCCGAAAAGAACCACACGTGTCTAACACCTGGAATATATATATAGGCCAAATATAAAGAAACAGATACTAAGAGGAATATTTCCTTATACTTGTGCCAGTGATGATATCTACACATCGTCCTCAATCAGGTAATGGGAAAACTTATCCAAAAATGTTTGTTCCTTACACGCATATGCCCTCATAAACCACAGAACAAAATCCATCCATTATATTTGTTCCCTCTTGAATCTGCACGCCTTATTTTTCAGCTCAACTTAAAAGGGAATAATAGAGGAAAATACTCAAATATTCGCGGGAGAAATTATAAACCCAAAATATATATACAATCACGAAGTATTATTGCAACAATCTAAAGAAAATAGTTTGATTGCTACTGAAATTTAAAATAAAGTCTTCTGAAAAAATACATAGCATTGATGGATATGTCAACCTTTTTAATGGACCAATAGCCAATCATTGTTTTTTAACATGATATGATTACTCCATTATCCGATAAGAATCCATCCATGATAGGATCTGTACAGTAGGTTTTTACAATTGTAGAACCACTTGACACTACCACATTTGTAAACATATGAACTTATCAGAGAGCAGATAATTAGGATCTGCATAATGGCGTTTAATTCAAAACCTAGACTTTTGGACTTACAAAACATTAGCGACATCACGGTTAATTAAGCAACTATACTATATACACATAATTCATAGCCATGAATATTCAAGTCTTCTCGTCAACATGATAATCTTTCATAGTCTACAAAACTCTGGATACACAATTAACAGGTTAGAGATCGATATAATAAGCCATGTTCATATCTTGACCCAGAAAAATATTCAGAAATAATATAGGTCCTTTGTACCAAAGTTTGAAATATGAATAATAGCTCCAGTTCGATTTCTATGGTACTTTTATCATTTAAATCTAACTTATCCTAGTCATCGAAAAGTTCATCTCATGGATCCCATGTTGTGTACATATGACGTATCAAAGGTGTATTTATTTTCATTGAGTGTCTGGCGATGTTAATACGACAGAAATACTGGCCCTATAATTTCTTTTAATTTTTCCACATATATATTTGTGTATATAATATATATACAGCATTCATTATATATCATATACACACACTCACACACATGCTCATATATATATATATATATATATAGTATATATATATATATATCTATCTATCTATCTATCTATCTATCTATCTATATATATATATATATATCATGATGTTAAGACTAATCTGGAACAGAGCATCAAGATTAGAAAATATGAAAATAATCACATCTGGCTAAAATGTAAAACTATAAGCATTAAAAGAAATATCAACAAAAGAAAAAGGTAAAAATGCAAAAATTCTATTCTCCAGTGTGTAAGAGAGCCGGAGCTCTTTCCCTCTTCGCAAACAGACTCGAGACCTCTGCATGGATGAGTCCACAACGTAACACATAACAATCGAGAAAACGACGCTCCTTGTAACTCACTAACCCTCCGTCGAGTAGGGACGGAGGAGAGAGGGACGGAGGAGAGAGAGAGAGTGAGAGAGAGAGACGCCAGTTTCCTAACACTGCGGGAATGAGGGGGGACCCTCTTACATACCTCCAGATACCGTCAATGAAAGGGGGGGAAGGGAGGGGAAGTAGTCCCCTTGTCCTCGTCCACCAGCTGAGTGGCTCCCATACCTCGACTGCATAGTTTATGATATGGTTCTTTCAGGCCATAGAGCATGTTAGAGCCGGGGTTAGACCTTATTCCTTCAAGTAGAGGAAATCTTTTTTTCTGTGACCTTTAGGACCCTGAGGTGGTGAGGCATCAGATGCAATTGAGTGATTATGGTCTTCATGTCGAGTGGTCTAACAAATAAAAAAAAAGTTTTGTTGAATAAAAATTAATTGTGGATATAAATCTCTCTCTCTCTCTCTCTCTCTCTCTCTCTCTCTCTCTCTCTCTCTTGATTGATTGATTGATTGATTGATTGAAACCCATTACAGAGACAACTATCAGGTACTTGATTCATTACTAAGGTCAATAGCGGTACAACAAGATTTTATAGAACCGAACCCAAATAGCATTAGTTCTAGTTTTAGATTGAAGTCTTGATCTATCAATAATTAATAAATCAATGTTGTTTTGTACGCATCTCAAAGGAAGTGAGAGAGAGAGAGAGAGAGAGAGAGAGAGAGAGAGAGAGACAGAGAGAGAGAGAGAGAATTCTAAGAGTTAATCTAGAATATTCTTTCTAGACACCGCACATTACAGTTACAAATACCTGTACACACATTAATGGACGGATACAGTATATAAACAGAAATAAAGAAGGGAGACTATCTTTAGAGTTTATGTGATGAGAGACGACAATCAAACAGGAATAGAAAGTGATGAAACATTTACGGTGTTATCAAACGACATAAAAACTCTGAGAGAGAGAGGAGAGAGAGAGAGAGAGAGAGAGAGAGAGAGAAAGAGAGAGAGAGAGAGAGGAGCATAAAATCACCCGAGCAATTCGTTAGATTTCAAGGAAGATGAAAAGAAATTAGGAAAATGATGGTAAAAGCAAACAAAAAGGAAAATGTAAATCAAATTATTTCGAAGTTTAAGTTAGGCTTGCAATTATCAAACAGTAAGTGATGAAGTATCCATTAACACGATAAGAATGAAACAATAATGTTTAAACTGATATGAATATTAAAAAGAAGGTCCATATTCCACTTTGATTGCCTTAATTTCGTCATTAGGTAAAGGGGAGAAGGATGGATAAGAGTGAGCGATACACCTGTTACACTATGAAACTAAAGTGTACATATTTAGGGTCAATGGTAACTGTTGCGTACTTAATTTCATTAATACGTTCTAGTTAGCTGTTAGGAAGTACGTGAAATCTTCCATACTGAGAGAACACGTAATCTAGTCAGATTTCCAACGTAGACGAAAGCGATTAACTCTACGGGGGATGGAACACACATTTTCAAATACTAAACCTTGTAACATTAAATAAGGGAGACACCTTCAAAACTTAACTATAGTCCATTTCTTTTAGCGATGCATATTTTACATCAACTCGCGGCGGAGCCCTTTTAGCTCGGAAAAGTTTCCGGATCGCTGATTGGTTAGAATTATCTTGTCCAACCAATGAGCGATCCGGAAACTTTTCCGAGCTAAAAGGGCACCGCTGCGAGTCGGTGCAAATATGCATCGCTAAAAGAAATGGACTATAGTTGTCGATCTACTTCAATTCCAACACTGAAATCCTACATATTTTGTATTACAACTTAACAGACAAACAAACCATTAGGCCTACATGTAGACATGGCCTATTTTAACGAGAAGGTGAAATAAATAATCAAGAAAATTTATCATAGTATTGTTAAAATAGCCTTAAGTATATTTGAACATAAGATATATTAAGAGTGTTGATCTTAATAAACATATAGTTAAGTTTTCAACGTGTAATTAGAAAATTAACTTGACATACATGATTGTACTGTTATTTTGAGAAAGAAGACCACGGTAATAGGTTGAAAAAGTTGAACTCCCCGCCCATGCGCTTTCATTGTATTAGAATAGTAAGTCTGCTGAGAATGAAAAGTAGCTGCCAATCTCGTGAATTCCTATAAAAAAATTACTGTTCCATTTAAACTTCATTTATAAGTATATGAAGTCAATAATTTTTACACATAGTCTTTTAATTCTCAATAGGTTTGCAAAGTTATGGCCATAACCGAAGACGATGTGTGTGGAAGGAAAAATTACTGATATTTAACTGTGTTGAACGAAAATGAAGTTCGACAGGAAAAAAATTCCAATTGAATTGACCAAAGCATCAGTCGCGCATATATCATTTCAAAAATCATTACTAGAATTAAAATTTTCAAAACCTATGGTAATATCTTTAATGATAGTGACAGTGTAACGTGTGACGAGAGCATAGAGGGAATTAACGCAAAGACAGCTCCCGAACAACTAACTTTATCTAGAGACAAGGCCCCTAAGGGGGTCACATAAGTAGGACAATTGTATAACTACATTCAACGTTTTTTGTAAATAAGGTTGACATTGGCATAAAGATAGATAGCAACGTTGACCAACTTTTGACATGGAATCCGATGAAAGTTGCAGTGTTGAAGAAAACATAGATAGGGCATCCTTCTTTATTCGTATATACATTGCTTGTTGTACATGCAAGAAAAAGCTCCCCCTGAAGGATACATGTATTTGAAAGAGGGCAACCTCCCATAGAGAGTCCTCCGGTTGTTGGGTCGTCTTACTGGAGATAAGTAGTTTTAGGCGGTCAATGGTAATCCAATCCTCTTTACCACAAAAGCTGAGGAGGAAAGCTTTAGGAGTACAACGGATAAGAAGGAATAGGCCCATACATGGGGGTGTAAGTGGTAGCTTGCTAGCATCAGTGCAAACGAAGACGTGTGTTGCGGTGTGTATAATAGGTCTTTCGGTATGTGCTGCTTTACTGGGGACTTGTAAGTTTGATGGAAGGGGGTAAATTTCCCCACAACGTGACGTAGGGACTGGAGATCATCAGAGAATGTGACAGGCGGAAATAAAATATGCAAGAGGTATCAACGAGTTGCTGTATCTCTTTACATCAGCTGAGACATCAGTAATCTCATTGGAAATGGTCCTTAGTCTAAGGAGGACCCAGGAAATTTATGGAAAGTAACTAGAGTCATTGCAGCAGGACATCAAAGCTGCTTTGGGGCTTGGATGGAAATGGCCCATCATTCTGTTGGCTGTACTGTTGTAAGTGGTAATTTGATGTAGGGGGATGCCGAAAATATGCCCCAATGATGTCCACAATTGAGAAGTGAAAGTTAGCACCCTTGTCAGAAGTAATATGCTCAGGTGTGCCAAATCTTGAAATCCATCTGGAAAGTAAGGCAGCAGTACATATTGTGGATGTTGCACTTTGCATGGGTATCGCTTCAGGCCAGCAAGTGGAAGGATCGATGACTGTGAGAAGGTAATGGTGTCCTTTGTGACATGGCAAAATGACACTGAGGTTAATGAAAAGTGCTCATACCCGAATCCGTGCGTTGATGCACTCTTGATTCTTGAAATTTGACATAAAATACAGCTGCGGACCCAGCCCTTGGCAATCTTTAGTAATGCCATGCTATATGAACTTCGAATTCATTACCTTTGCAGTTGATCAGCACACAGGGTGTGAGAAGCCATGTATCAATTAAAACATCTGTTAGTGACAAGAGGGTGGTGGTAGAGGCATCGAAGGCAATTTCTTCCTAGTGGATTGGCATGCAAGAAGTCCTACTGGTTTGGTACTTGGGAATCCTTTCGTTGGGCTTCTGCAAGGCATAGTAATCCATTCTTAGGTGTACAGCAGCCAGCCTGTTTCTGGATGTGCGTCGATAATGGGATTCAGTTAACCAAAGATGTGTTGAAGGGTACAGTTGTATTCAGAAATGGCAGAGAGATGTCGGCGCTGACAGGCAGACCAGGTGTCGAAGTGGAGAGTGAAGGAGAGCATAAGGTTCATCTGGTGCACACAAATGACGAAGGAATCTCAAAGGAGAAGCCTTCTAAAAGCGACCAATAGTTTGCGGTCGGTGACAAGGGAGCTGGATTCTAAATCCATTGATTATTTATTTGAATACCGACCAACAGCAACATCTCTGGCATTAGTAGAGAGTAGGAGTGAGATTGACACAGGAAAGGTAAGACTAGTAGCAGTTGATAGAGCTTTCTTAGTATTAAAAAAGACCACTTCCTAAAGAGGGTCCTAGCTCAGGTTTGCTGACTTGCCCTTGAGGGAGTCATAGGGGGAACGAGAGTTTCTGCGAAGGTTGGAAAGAATCGGTGATAGTTCACCAGTTCCAAGAACTGCAGTGATTTGATAGTTGAGAGTGAGGTAACTTGTGTACTTATGATACCATCTTAAGGAGTGGGTGAACATCGTCGGGAGTGATGCCACTTACATAGGAGAAAAGGAACACTTGTAGTACACTTCGTGTAGATGTGTATGGGTGACAACTATGAGCTTGAGACCTTTTGACAAAGGTCAATTTTTTTCATTTCGGAGAAAGTGCATTTAGCAGTTGCCAAACGGTCTGGTGTCTAATGTCCAAATCTTGCAAACACTGGAGGCCCTGTCATCTTCATATGGTAGTAGATACAATGCTTGGAGAGAACTATGGGAATTTGGCGTACTCCTGGGCAGGAAACGTCAAGATATAAAGGGGGAGGTGGCCTCAAGTGTCCGTGGGTGCTCTGATGTGGAGAGTAAGGTCAGAGGGAGTAGGTGATAAAGGTATGGACGAGTTAACTAATCGTCAATGTGTAACGTCAACCTGGAGGTGGAAATGGGTGAGGAAATTGCAATGATGAGATGCACAGTACTGTAGGCGGCATTAAAATCCTAACAGCGCTTTTCTTCTATGCCACCGTTATCCCTACATTAAGGGGTCAGACGCTTGATGTGGCCTCTCCGATGCCTTCTATCAAAGGTATCCTCTTCCACCAAACCTCTTCTCAGCAATTCATTCTTCACCTTATCCCTCTTGATTTTCTCCCTAATAGGTTCCTCCACAACCAACCCCTGCTCACTCCCTCCCCACCATCCATCCTCAACACGTGCCCTCACCATCTCAGCCATGACAACCTTATCACCTCTGTAATCTAGCCTTTAACTAAATAATCTAACTGCAACTCATGATTTTTCATGGTTATTGGCAGTTGGCCTTGCCTTTTGCTAAAAAGCATGAATACAACTCAGCAGCTGTCCTTTTAGTTACTTTCTATGACACACAGGACATATGGTGGTAGTATTCATACACTTATACCACAGAGCTTGAAATCCTAAAGGTGCCCCCAAACAACAGTGTGAGCAACTCATAACTGTGGGTGGGGGATAGTAAATTCGTTGGAGGCCACCAGACGGTAATCAGCAATCTTGGAATGACAGGGTTGCACCCTTAAGAGGGAACGTGGCAGAAGGGAATGAAAGGCACCAGTATCTATCAGAACAGGCACATAAGATCCTGAAGTATGCAATAAGAAGAGATTACTTAATTGGTAGGACACAGCCATAGACGATGGGCTACTTATATAATTTTTTACGTCTTACATCCGGTAATACATTTCTTAGCAGCAGCCCAGAATCTGGATATAGGTAGTTGTACAACTGAGGGTAATGGGCATCATCCAGTGGCTGTTGAGGGAGTTGGTTGGAGTGCTGGCGTAGGACACCATAAATGGGTAGTGGGTGGCTCGTAGCCGCTAAAGCAAGTCACGAGGTGGGTGCTGATAACCTTCAGCATTCATCTTCAATTTATCATGAGTGGAGTTGTTGATGGAGTTCTTGATGGGCAAGGTGTGGACACCAGAAAGAGCAGCTCGCACTAGTTCCGGTAGGAGTTGGGCACGAAGTAGGTTCACTTCACGTGGATAACCATCTACAGCAGGCTGATCACTTCTCTAGCGGCCACTGATGTGTTTTGATCTCCCATCGGTTGTTGGGAGAGCATTAATCGCCAGTGGCAACGGTGAGTACTGCTCCAGGAGAAATGATTTGAGGGCATCATACTCACAAACCCAGCAGGGGATATCTGGAGAGGTGTCGTCGAGATCACAGCAAGGACGTAATCGGATTTGCTGCTTGAGCGAGACACGCCTATGATGCGGAACTAAATCCCGGTGCACTGACACCAGTCAAACGCAATTCTGCTGATGAAGAGCGGGAGCCTCACTATAGCAGCACTGGCAGATGAGTGGTCATCCCAAGAGGATACAGCCTTCTATCTTTCTACTTGTCTATGACCCGTGCTTCTAAAAGAATACACGTATTCAAATGTGACTGTGTTAATTGGATGAGGAAGATTATAAAATTGATATCTTTAAATTATACCCATAAATTATTACAGGATGGAAACGCTGTACTTAAAAAATCAACTATAATTCTTCAAAAACACTTCAGACACAGTCTAAGACAGGATTTTTGCATATAATTGTTGATCAAAACCTCTGATAAGATATTTTCATACCATACCCAATTCCGACACGTAAAATTACAATGGTCATTTCAAAAAGAAAAGCTATTTAAATATGAAAATACGTTTCATATATTTTACTTTTTAATCTCGTCTCCTTCCCGGATAAGGAAAAGTCCCAGTTATCGATTATTGCAAATTATAATATTCACTCTTTAAAATCAAATGAGTTTCACTCTAGCGTAAGATGACAGTTAAGCTTCGTCATTTGGAAGAAAATCTATAGTCACAGGATAAAGAATTAATCAAAAGCTACCTTGATTAACCTAGGATCTTTGGAAACTGAGAGAGAGAGAGAGAGAGAGAGAGAGAGAGAGAGAGAGAGAGAGAGAGTAGACTAACCCTTACACAGACAAAGTATACATATTGAGTGTATGTTATTAATATTCATTATCAATAACTTTCTCTTACCTGCGTCACTATTGAGATTGAATGTTTTTTTTTATCAACGTTTTCAATGTTCATGTTGCACAAACTACTAATATATATATATATATATATACACATATATATATATACATATATATATGTATATATATATATATATATATACATACAGTATATATATATATATATATATATTATGCAAAATAGTGAATGACGTTTGAAATCTCTCTCTCTCTCTCTCTCTCTCTCTCTCTCTCCCTCTTCCTCTCTCTCTCTCTCTCTCTCTCTCTCTCTCTCCAGTCTACTTTAAAAATAAGTCACCCCCAACCAACCCTCATTGCATCCCTTCTCAGAGTGTTACATGCAGTAAATCAGGTTAAGAAAACAAACACGCTAAAATGAAAATACGAAAAACCAATAAGTTAACAAGAAAATGTATTATACATCGGATTATTTGTTCGACGTGAAAGCACAAAATCAACAGAATTTTCTAAAATATATATAGAGCTAAAAACATATAAGTGAGCAACATCTTTAACTAGTTTTATTCATTAGTAAACCACATCACTTAATCAAAAGATAAGTACAGTAATTAAATTGTTATTTTTCTTTCCTTTTGCTATATTACATAACATGACAAAAAAAAAAAAGACATGAAACTATCGAGAAGCCAATGGAATTTTTATTTTCCTCTCTTTTTAGACAGATAAGTCCTAAAGACAATTCATTGGAACTTAGCTTGGTAATTTGGTCGTTAATTTAAATAAGAATCAATAAGTAGACCTCATCACAGCCCATCATACCAAAGAACTAGATAAGCATTCTGAGAGTGCAGATCTCCGCCACGGCAGCTTTTAAATCGAAACCACCTTGCCTTTCCATAATCAATTTAGACCGTAGGCGTATTTGAAGTCAGTGAGACAACCGTATGCGAACTTATGTTTAATTCGGTCGACCTTTTGCTCGACCTTGACCTTTGATCTAAGACTTTTACAATTGAATCACTTCCAGGTCTCAAAATAACAATTAATCACTGGAAGTTTCACTAATCTATGAGTAAAATTGTGGCCAGGATGTTGTTCACAAACAAACGGACAAACAAGGGAGAAAACACAACCTCCTCCCAACTTCGTCTTCGGAGGTATTGATAATAAATGGCAACTTCTTGTACTATACCATATATCATACATATATCAAGAATAGATCCTTATGAATATCCATGAAAAGAATATGTAGGAATTGATACTAGAACTAATGAATACTAGGAAATCTTTCAATTATCATTCTCAACTCTTGTGTTAACATTCTGTTCGACTTGTATAGTAAGGGAAAATCATTAGGCCTGGAAATTCGGCCAACTGATCAAACTATCAACAGAACAAAGAACGAGATGACTTGAAAACTTTGATTAGAAAACTTTTAACCTTCAAATACAGCACGGCACGTTCAAGGAACAGATGAAACTATAGTATGGTTGATTACAAAGAGCACACGGTATTGTACAAGATAATCAGGTTAAACAAATATTTCACACGTTTACCATCTCCACTGTCATTACCGAGCCTCGTTTTTTTTTTGTTTTTTTTTTCGAGGGAATAATGAGAACTTATTAAATTCTTACGATATCTCGATGGATAAATAAATAGTGAACATATACAGTAATAATAGTTTTTCCTGGCAATAATTAATTGACTAAGTGTGGTTTCAGGGATTTCTGGTATCTAGAAACTCCCTAATGACTTCATATTTTGAATGCCAATATTATAAAAACTAAAATCTCAGGATATCATACAAGATGTAAAAAAAAAAAAAAAAAAAAAGGCCGCCCATTATTTTACCATTTAATATGATGAACAAAATACCAAACCTAAACTCTAATTGGAGAGTAAAGATCTCTGACCTACACTGTTAAAAAAACCGTAATTTTAATCGGAAATTCTCCGTAGATTCCCTCGCAAAGGTTGCGATCAAACCTCTCTCAATACCATAGTTTCTCAGTGATAGAAAATCCATGATAAAATCTTAAATCTAAAGTTGACATGGGAACCCCCCCCCCCCCCCCCCCCCCCCCCACGAAAAAAAAAAAGTAAAAAGTATTTTGAGAAAATACTGACTAACCCAAACTTGCCGACCTACATATTTATAATAATCTAGTAATAATTGAAATTCTGGTCATTATTAAGCTGACAAGTAAGCTAGAAAATTAGCATAAGCTGGGATATATCTAGAGAAAATAACCAACAATAACTAAGTGTCCGTACCTAACGCGTTTTGATCGAAAACAATACAATGTCTTTCAGAATAATATCTCAGTAAAAATTATTTGGAAGTAAAATACCAATTGCTACTTACCTACCTACACAATTTTATCATTCACAGAACAAATTGGAAAAAAATATCATTCATAATAATAAGAAGAATCACCATCATTTAAAACTTTTCCTTTAGATATCGTCGAATTTTAAATATCAATTTCGTTTACCACAAAGACATTTTAAATATCTTTTCAGGAAGAAAATATTCGTAAGTATTTCACTATATTATTACATGGTAAAGTAATTTCAATACACTCCTCCATTGCACACTTAACCTATCATTTTTTTTTTTTTTTTTTTTTTTTTGCTTTTAAATTTCACTAAACTGTTGGGCAGATGATTAACTGAGAATAAGAGGTTTCAATGCCAGTAATCATATCTTGACCGATTCTTTGTCCTGTAAAGCCAAACAACGAACAAACAAAAAATCTAGATTTATGTGAGCGTTTAACTGAATTCCATTCGTGAATTTTGAACTGGAAAACACTCCACACTCGTACATCATGTACATATATAGGAACAAGCGAAATCATTTATCTCCATTATCTTTTGTCGATAATAAACTACGAAAAAATATTGGAATGGGCATTTATAAGTTTTAGCAGCAGGTTTTTTTTAGTTACTGCAATGAATTTCCCCAAACAGTGACCGAATTCATATGCATTCATCCTCGGGGTAAAGTTTGTCAGAGAGAGAGAGAGAGAGAGAGAGAGAGAGAGAGAGAGAGAGAGAGAGAGAGAGAGAGGAGGGGGGATTTATATGCATTCATCCTAAAGGTAATCTGGCCACACAGACGAGAGAGAGAGAGAGAGAGAGAGGAGAGAGAGAGAGAGAGAGAGAGAGAGAGAGAGAGAGACTACGAAGAAGACGTGCGTAATATATTCATAAGGCAAATCCATTGTTTTCGGATTACCAAATATGGTAGATAGACGACAATGCCAGACATCAAAGGTGGCTATTTCTTGTTTATTCTGGAGTATATTGCAGTGATTGAAATTAAAACTGTAACCAGACTTTATATAAAAAAACTTCTTTGATTAAAATCTGAGAACTCATACAATAACATTTACTTAATTTTATGCTGTTCTGAGTGTAAAATTGTCGTATATTTCATCATCATCATATATATATACATATATATATATATATATATATATATATATATATATATATATATATATACATATACATATACATATATATATATATATATATATATATATATATATATATATATATATATATAAGTATAGGCTATATGTGAGAGAATAGAAACGGGATAATAATGCATTTGAAATTCAATGTAAGTGTCAAAGCGCATATTATCACTACAAGAAAAGTACAATCTCCATCACAGCTATAAATTATATAACCATAAGTTTCAACACATCCTATTCAAACTACAATTTCCGTGAGTTCTACACCGCTAAAGGAAGTTGAGTTCTACATCACTAAAGAAGTTGTAGAGGCTTATGTTATCTTAGATGGATAACAAAGGTAGAAGAAGGGTTCTTATCTTGGCCTACTTAAACTTGGGGATTCTTTTTTTTCTTTTAATCTGCCTGGAGGAGGTAGAGAAATTTTCACCGTATTTCACTTCTGTTGATGAAATTTTGAACACATTTAATTATAATACTTTTTCATGGCAATGAATAAATTAATTAATTGTGTATTTTGGGTATTTCCGGTATCTGATAACTCCTAAAGATTTCATATTTTGAATGCCGATATTATATAACTAAAATAAAATCTCAGGATATCTTACAAGACGTAAACACGAAAAAAACGACAATTATTTTTCATGGCAATAAATAAATTGATTAAGTGTGGATTTTGGGAAGTATGGTATCTGATATCTCCTAACGACTTCATATTTTGAATGCCGATATTATATAAACAAAATAAATTTCATGATATCATACAAGATGTAAACACGAAAATAAAAACAGCTGGACAATTATTTCCTGTATATGCTTTTCTGGGGCGTATTCGCTTTATTACTGATGGGTAACTGTTTTGCTTACGATAAACAACGTTTTCGCTTGCCATTACTGAATCTATACAATTTTGATTAAAAAAAAAGAAAAAAAAAACATATCTGACCGGAGGTTATCAAATGTTTTCCTTTCTCTAATAAAAAAATATTTATTCTAAGAAACTATATCCTATATACGAATAAAGCGCTTTGTATCGAATTATTGATAAAAATCGCTTACAGACAATCTATTCATAAAAATACTTTTGTATTTTTCTTGCAGTTCTGTCCCTACCTTCAGTTTCGTTTAATGACGATTTCAACCTAATAGCTTTTCGATTATTTTCATCTTCCAATATAACATTAGTACCTTACGTATGAATATGAAAAACATTTCAATCCATTACTGTATTTTCCTTTTTAGAGTTACAACTGCATTGTCCATGCCAACATTTGCTGACGTAATACTTTTGTCGAGTAATTTACTTGTTTTAGAATCATGTCTGGTTTCATTGTTAAAAATAAAACAATAACCGAACACGCCCGCCTGCCACTCTGATGCCTCTGTATCCTATATTAGTTATTTTCCGAGTGAGGATACCTTAACGTGGTGGAAGGGTTTGAGTAACGCCATGATCATCAAGCTGTACTGTTTAGGACCATCCATACTAGGTTGGTTTGCTGTGAACGATCACACCAAAGTCGCCTACCATCACCAATCCGTGGTGGCCAGCGTGGTGATGAAAATGGCCAACCCTCATGTTTGAGGCTTTTGTCCTGCAGTGGACGAGAAACGGTTGCATTTGTTGTTTATGGCCACACTTTGTTGGGTATCTTATCCTTTAAAGCGTTGAGGGAAACGTAATTTTTACTTTCCTGTTCTAACTGTGTCTTATTATGCGATATTAAGGAATGAAGAAATGACGCTGAAACCTTTGGATATCGATATGTTCTCCATACCTTCGGTGTTTGGCTAAAACGAAGAAAACATTGAGGTATTTTTGGGGCATTGCAATTTGTTTCCATTGTTTGTCCTCGCCATGATATCATCAGTAATGAATATGTGTTCAGAATACTAAGCCTGTGTGTTATCGTGAAATCACATATCCCCGCTTTCAAACAAGGATACTGGTTCAGTTAATCAC
>NC_090746.1:83679710-83684710 GCF_036898095.1 Palaemon carinicauda
ATTAATTTTGAAATTTCAAAATGTTCAAAATCTTAAAAATTCCATTCATCTAAACTTCAGCTACGAGTACTAGAATAAATGGTAGCTTTTATTTTCATCAGTGTAAAGACGAAATCGAATTAATCGAACATATACAGTAGTTAAACGTTACATAATAAGCACAATGAATTTATCCCGATATTGTTTAACAGAGCCCATAAAACATTTTAATATTCTTTCTGTCGTTTTACGATGTTTTCACACAGAGAGAGAGAGAGAGAGAGAGAGAGCGAGAGAGAGAGAGAGAGGAGAGAGGAGAGGAGAGAGAGAGAGAGAGAGAGAGAATGTGGGTGGGTTGGGAGGTAGGGAGGGGAGAGAAATGAAAGAATAATATCCAAAGGCACAATAAACTTCACTCTCAAGTTGAAGAGTTTTCTATTTTCTTTAAAAGCAGGAGACCCTTTCAAAATCTGACGAAGGAACACCCTTATGTGACATTGCTAAAAGAAGATGATTTAATTCAAAATGTGAGGAAATTGCTAAAAGAAGATGATTCAATTCAAAATGTGAGGAAATTGATAAAAGAAGATGATTTAATTTAAAAGTGATGAAATTGCTAAAAGATGATTTAATTCAAAAAGTGATGAAATTGCCAAAAGAAGAAAATTTAATTCAAAATGTGATGAAATTGCTAAAAGATGAGTTAATCCAAAAAGTGATGAAATTGCTTAAGATGATTTAATTCAAAATGTGAGGAAATTGCTAAAAGATGACTTAATCCAAAAGTGATGCAATTGCTAAAAGAAGATGATTTAATTCAAAATGAGAGGAAATTGCTAAAAGAAGATGATTTAATTCAAAATGAGAGGAAATTGCTAAAAGAAGATGATTTAATTCAAAATGTGAGGAAATTGCTAAAATAAGATTATTTAATTCAAAAAGTGATGATATTGCTAAAAGAAGATGATTTAATTCAAAATGTGAGGAAATTGCGAAAAGAAGATGATTTAATTCAAAATGTGAGGAAATTGCTGAAAGATGATGATTTAATTCAAAATGTGAGGAAATTGCTAAAAGAAGATGATTTAATTAAAAAAAGAGATGAAATTGCTGAAAAAAGATGATTAAATTCAAAATGTGATGCAATTGCTAAAAGAAGATGATTTAATTCAAAATGTGATGAAATTGCTAAAGAAGATGATCTATTCCAAAAGGTGAGGAAATTGCGAAAAGATGATTTAATTCAAAATGTGAGGAAATTGCGAAAAGAAGATGATTTAATTCAAAATGTGAGGAAATTGCTAAAAGATGATGATTTAATTCAAAATGTGAGGAAATTGCTAAAAGATGATGATTTAATTCAAAATGTGATGGAAATTGCTAAAAGAAGATGATCTATTCCAAAAGGTGAGGAAATTGCGAAAAGATGATTTAATTCAAAATGTGAGGAAATTGCGAAAAGAAGATTTAATTCAAAATGTGAGGAAATTGCTAAAAGATGATGATTTAATTCAAAATGTGAGGAAATTGCTAAAAGAAGATGATTTAATTAAAAAAAGAGATGAAATTGCTGAAAAAAGATGATTAAATTCAAAATGTGATGCAATTGCTAAAAGAAGATGATTTAATTCAATATGTGATGAAATTGCTCAAAGAAGATGATCTATTCCAAAAGGTGAGGAAATAGCGAAAAGATGATTTAATTCAAAATGTGAGGAAATTGCGAAAAGAAGATGATTTAATTCAAAATGTGAGGAAATTGCTAAAAGATGATGATTTAATTCAAAATGTGAGGAAATTGCTAAAAGAAGATGATTTAATTCAAAATGTGATGAAATTGCTAAAAGAAGATGATCTATTCCAAAAGATGAGGAAATTGCGAAAAGATGATTTAATTCAAAATGTGAGGAAATTGCGAAAAGAAGATGATTTAATTCAAAATGTGAGGAAATTGCTAAAAGATGATGATTTAATTCAAAATGTGAGGAAATTGCTAAAAGAAGAAGATTTAATGCAAAATGTGAGGAAATTGCTAAAAGAAAATGATCTAATTAAAAAAGTGATGAAATTGCTGAAAAAAGATGGTTAAATTCAAAATGTGATGCAATTGCTAAAAGAAGATGATTTAATTCAAAATGTGATGAAATTGCTAAAAGCAGATGATCTAATCCAAAATGTGAGGAAATTGCTAAAATAAAATTATTTAATTCAAAAATTGATGAAATTGCTAAAAGAAGATTATTTAATTCAAAATGTGTTGAAATTGCTAAAAGAAGGTGATTTAATTCAACATGTGATGAAATTGCTAAAAGAAGGAAATAACACAGCTATTTGAATTTATTGCATTAGACCATATGAATACAACAAGAAGACTATGGATATGCAACGAGGGCGACAAGGCCCATTAACTAGGCATATGATGATCAGCAATAATTAACAAGGCATATGATTATTAGCAATGATTAACAAGGCATATGATGATTAGCAATAATTAACGAAGAATAAGATGATTAGCAATAATTAAAAAGGCATATGATGATTAGCAATAATTAACAAGGAATAAGATGAATAGCAATAATTAATAAGGCATATGATTATTAGCAATAATTAACAAGGAATAAGATGAATAGCAATAATTAATAAGGCATATGATTATTAGCAATGATTAACAAGGCATATGATGATTAGCAATAATTAACATGGAATAAGATGATTAGCAATAATTAATAATGCATATGATGATTAGCAATAATTAACAAGGGATAAGATGATCAGCAATAATTAACAAGGCATATGATGATTAGCAATGATTTACAAGGCATATGATGATTAGCAATAATCAACAAGGCATACGATGATTAGCAATTATTAACATGGCATATGATGATTAGCAATAATTAACAAGGCATATGATGATTAGCAACAATTAGCAAGGCATATGATGATTAGCAATAATTAACAAGGCATATGATTATTAGCAATGATTAACAAGGCATATGATGTTTAGCAATAATTAACAAGGCATATGATGATTAGCAATAATTAACAAGGCATATGATGATTAGCAATAATTAACAAGGCATATGATGATTACCAATAATTAACAAGGCATATGATGATTACCAATAATTAACAAAGCATATGATGATTAGCAATAATTAACGAGGAATAAGATGATTAGCAATAATTAATAAGGCATATGACGATTAGCAATAATTAATAAGGCATATGACGATTAGCAATAATTAACGAGGAATAAGATGATTAGCAATAATTAATAAGGCATATGACGATTAGCAATAATTAACGAGGAATAAGATGATTAGCAATAATTAATAAGGCATATGATGATTAGCAATAATTAGCAAGGAATAAGATGATTAGCAATAATTAATGAGGGATATGATGATTAGCAATAATTAACGAGGAATAAGATGATTAGCAATTATTAACAAGGCATAAGATGATTAGTAATAATTAACAAGGAATCAGATGATTAGCAATAATCAATAAGGCATACAATAATTAGCAATTATTAACAAGGCATATGATGATTAGCAATAAATAACAAGGCATATGATGATTAGCAATAATTAACAAGGAATAAGATGATTAGCAATAATTAACATGGCATAGGATGATTAGCAATTATTAACAAGGCATATGATGATTAGCAATAATCAACAAGGCATATGATGATTAGCAATAATCAACAAGGCATAGGATGATTAGCAATAATCAACAAGGCATATGATGATTAGCAATACTTTCTCAAGTATAACGACTAGCACACAAAAAGTACTTTCATTTTAAAGAAGCATTTATACACGGGGAGAAACATATCTAGTGGCAGCATATATCCCTAAAACGTGAATAATTTGAATAAAGAAATCACGTGGAGACTGATAACACGACAGCCGATAGTCACAGCACGCACACAGTCCGCAGTGGCCAAAAATAATAAAATATGACATTCATAAAATGCATGTCTCATAATTAAAACACTTCGAGAGACAGAGAATTTCATAAAATGCACGTCTCGTAATTAATAAACACACACACATAGAGAGAGAGAGAGAGAGAGAGAGAGAGAGAGAGAGAGAGAGAGAGATTCCTGCACAGTACAAAAGAAATTTTGGTCAATATAAAAAGGCCAATTGGTAAAAGTAACCAGTTAACTTTTCTATCTAAATCTTCTACATTCTCTCTCTCTCTCTCTCTCTCTCTCTCTCTCTCTCTCTCTCTCTCTCTCTCTCTCTCTCTCTCTCTCTATATATATATATATATCATATATATATATATATATATATATATATATATATATATATATATTATATATATATATATATATATATATATATATATATATAACGTATATTTTATAAGCTTCACTAGCAAGCTTACTATATATACAGTAAGTATATATATATATATATATATATATATATATATATATATATATATATATATATATATATATATTATATATACACATATATACAAACATGCATACATACGTATGTCTCTGAGGTCCGTTATGGTTATCACCTTTAACTCAGTGGCTAGCGAAAGGGCCTCTTATATCTCTAAATCAGACCAAACCCAACAACATAGCGATATTTCTCAATACAGTAAACGTGCCAAGTCTAAATCTAACAGGATTAAACCACTCTTCTCGTTCAAAGTATAGGAGTTGGGGCTTAATATGTCTAACGTATAAAATATACTCTCTCTCTCTCTCTCTCTCTCTCTCTCTCTCTCTCTCTCTCTCTCTCTCTATTTTAAAGATATAACTATTTACAAATGCCAACACATAATCGTGGAAAAAAAAACACAATTCAGTTACAAAACCCTTTCTGGCTGACAAGAAATATTTACAATTCAATAAACTTGGGATTTTTGTAAAACCTTTTTTTTTCAATTATTTTACAACTATGATTTTTTACCATTTTCCTATAGAGATGTCACAAGCTTTTGAATTGACGCATAAAAAGTATTTTCCATACGACGTTTCCTATGTG
>NC_090746.1:83692210-83699710 GCF_036898095.1 Palaemon carinicauda
AGTAGGTAATACAAGAAAGAGATTCGATAATGACAAGGCAATAGTAACCCTTTACGTGACGGAGCAATCCTAAAACATATTAAGATCCTACTGAGATCATTTATAATGATCTTTGCAACTAGATCCCATACAATGACCAGGGAGAGAGAGAGAGAGAGAGAGAGAGAGAGAGAGAGAGAGAGAGAGAGAGAGAGAGAGAGAGAGAGAGAGAGAGAGAGGCGTTACCAATGCTACTTCGACCCTTCCAAGAGATGAACTCCAGCGAGTAAATATTTTCAAGTTGTTCATGTTTAATCAGCGAGATTGGGAGGTAAATACACACCCACACTCCAATCACCACATAAGTAGAGATATAATGAAATGATTATAACAAAACTCAGGGGATGGAATAACAGGCAAGGTAGAACCAAAGATATAATTAGTAATATTTTCATGGAGAGTAATTAACACCTTACCAACTTATTTTACAATCAACCAAGTACGAGACAGAAAACGTTTGTAGTCTACACGAGTTATTGAACAATTTTGTGAAACACTGATATGATCACTATTGATAAAATACGTTGAAAAAAAAATATAAACTCTTTACCATTGAAAAAAAGCTTCCTATAGTATACGTAAAAAATAAGTATCATAATTTTAATTCATTTATACGCTACATTTGAATGGGATTGGATTAGCGAAAAATAGTTCATAACTTTAAAAAGATCCTAGTAGGTTAGCCAAGGCACCAGCCACCCGTTGAGATACTACCGCTAGAGAGTTATTGGGTCCTTTGACTAGCCAGACGGTACTACATTGGATCCTTCTCTCTGATTGCGGTTGATTTTCCCTTTTACTACACATACACCAAATAGTCTGGCCTATTCTTTACATATTCTCATCTGTGCTCATACACCTGACAACACTGAGATTACCAAACATGGTAATTGTTCAGCGGCTACTTTCTTCTTGGTAATGGTAGAAGACTCTTTAACTCTGGGAAGCAGCTCTTCTAGAAGGGCACTCCAAAATCAAACCATTGTTCTCTAGTCTTTGGAGGTACCGTAGCCTTTGTACAGTGGCCTTCCACTGTCTTGGATTAGAGTTCTCTTGCTTGAGGGTACACTCGGGCAAACTATTCTATCTTATCTCATTGTAGCAGAAACCGTTGCAATTAACAAAAGAGAAACAGTTGGCACTACTCTCTGTTAAAAGAAAAGAAAAAAAAGAAAAAAAAAACACGAAGGTCCCTGGGTGATCAGAACACAATTTTATTGATTTTAAGAACTGCTGTTAAGCAAATATTTTCCATACAGCACTTCGTAAAATTAATAAAAACGTTTTTGATCACCTGTTTACAAGCTCAGGGACTATGTTTTACAGGCAGCGTTGCCAACAGCTTGTCTTTAGCTAAACATAGCGTTACCTGCTGCAATGTACAGCTGCAGGACGTCTCTCTAGCTTCCCGTGAAGTGTACGAAATTAATGAAGCCAACTGTGAACATGACTCCTTATCCTATGCTTTTCGGTAGGTGTCACGTGACCACATCAAATAAGAGAGGAAAATGATTTCTCCCTCTGAGTAAACAAATGCAAACCAAAATACCGTAGTTTAATAAACTGTATATGCTCCTTGTCAAGTACTTTAAATTAATAGTAATACTTACTAATATGTGATGACAATTTTGATGACGAAAGAGGTACATGTGGTTTACATGGATGAAATCTTGGTTTAAACATTTTCATGTGACATCTGATCATCTCGTACACTTGGAACAATAGAAACCGAAGGGTTTTCTATTTCATAATGAATCCACAATATATCCATTTACTTAAAGCCTGATTTGAAAATAAAGAAAAAGATCATGAACATGGAAAAAAAAATATTTTCCTTCAGGTGCTAATACCTGGCTAGCACAGAGGTAACGTGTTTGCCTAGTATTCGCATAGCAGCAGATCGATCCCCGCCCCGGACCGTGAGTTTAAGCTGTTTACTGGGGAGGCCACTGCTGTGGTAGGGCACCACAGTGGGAGGTTGGGCTTGCCCGGCTGACGTTCTGGTGAGCATCTATTTTGATGGAACTGGAAATGAAACCAGACACCTTTAACCTTTAATACCGTGACCTGACAAACAATCCGCCTGATGATTGAACCACCCACCACCGAAATTGCAAACGTTATTTACTCAAATTATAGCCCAAGGTATGGCACGTCGACCTGGATGTTCTGGAAACCTCCTCTTATCGACAGATCCCCAAGAAATAAACGACGGGACAGATTAACAATAACCGCTCTCGGCCCTGTGCCGTCCCGTGCTGATCTTTTAATTAATTTCTTCTACCCTGACCTAACTGTGACCCTTTATCCCAGCATCCTCCTCGTGTATTAAATTAGATCTGTACCTTCAATCAGCCGATATCGATAGAGGACCACAAAAGGGCTGGCCGAGTGATACAATATACTACTTTGGCAATACGAAGTTTTTTTCCACTGACCCACAGTAGACAAACATTCATAAAGGTAAATCACAACAGTCGATTTGGTCCAATTAATATTTGATTAAATCTAATGTAAAATATAATTAATTTTTATAGAACTTGATTCAAGACAAGATATTTAACAAAATATCATAATTAATCACAACAGGCGTTTTGGTCCCATTAATATTTGATTAAATCTAATGTAAAAAATAATTAATTTTTATAGAACTTCATTCAAGACATGATATTTAAAAAAAAAAAAAAAGTCATAGTTAATCACAACAGGCGTTTTGGTCCAATTAAAATTTTATTAAATTAAATAAAGTAGATAATATTATTTCATTTTCAGAACTGGATTTAAAACATAATATCTATAAAAATTTTCATCGAGGTATCAAATGTCTGATTTGTCTCACAATTAAATGACGCAGGACGGGATGCATCTGTTATAATATTGTAAAACACCATATCAGTTAATATATCTTTTCGTCTGTAGCTTCTAGTACACTTTTACTGATTGATATATGCAAATTTATTTTGCGGACCTATGTCTGGGAGACCCGGATCTTCCCAAAATTAACCTTTCATGAAGGGGGAATAGTGATGGGGAAGAATAAAATAGGATTAATCCATTTTAATTTCGCAAATATATCGTCAAATGTTTATGAGATTTCACTGTAATTTTCCCTTTAGATGAAGATGAGTGCACTTCATGCTGTGCTACTGTACACTATAAATAGTTAAGCTTTAAGGTGCTGTTATAACAAATGAATTATCCCCTGAGTGTTTGTTTACTAGCCTAATTCAATCGAATATATGATGAATTAATTGAAGCTGAAAATGTACCGAAGTACACATACGTATGTATGTACATATACATATACATACACACTGTCGCACACACACACACACACAAACACACACACACACATTATATATATATATATATATATATATATATATATATATAAAATTATATGGCAGGACAGGTTAGAAATGAAACTATAAGAGAGATTACTCAAGTGCCATATATGGATGAGATCATGGTGAAGGGTACATAGTGATGGTTTGGACATGCTCTTCGCACTCGCCAAGAGATTAGTTCACCAAATTTTCAACTGGGAGTAATGGAAAAGTATTGATTTGAAAGTTCAAGATAGAGACGACTGGCGAAATTAAATCAAGTTCTTTGCATCAATGGGCGTGGGAGGAGATGATGATGATGATGATGATCATATATATATATATATATATATATATATATATACATATATATATATGTATATATATATATATATATATATATATATATATATATATATATATATATATATACAGAGGAGATGATGATGATGATGATCATATATATATATATATATATATATATATATATATATATATATATATATATATATATGTATATATATGTATATATATATATATATATATATATATATACATATATATATATATATATATATATATACACACACACATACACACACGTGTGTGATGTACATTCCACATACACTGATAAATCATCCTGAAATGCTGGAAGTTCAATATTTTAAGCATATATTTTATTCATATCAATTATTTAATGAAATATAATAATATTCAAGACAAAAGTATGATTGAATTGGCATTAAAATAGCCTTGAGGGTACACTGAGGCTCACTATTCTATCTTTTTTCTCTTCCTTTTGTTATTTTTTTAATTTTTTTTTGTTTATATATGAAATATTTATTTCAATATTGTTACTCATCTTAAGACTTTTTTTTTGATTGTTCATTACTTATAGTTTATCTATTTCCTTATTTCCTTTCCTCACAGGGCTATTTTCCCTGTTGGAGACGTCGGAGTTATAGCATCCTGCTTTTCCAACTAGGCTTGTAGCTTGGCTTATAATAATAATAATAATAATAATAATAATAATAATAATAATAATAATAATAATAATAATAAAATTAATAATAACAATAACAAAAGGGACCAGATGTTATCTATCTTTCTTTATGTTTAAAAGATGATATCGACGAAGTAACCCTTCACCACAGATGGGGTAGAACTAATCACCAAGTCTATAGAGATTTTGTGATACAAGAAGCTAGATGTGGAGGTATAAGAGCATTTCCGAACAAATGTTATTACTAAAGGCATTAGCTCTTGTGAATTGTAGCTGACTAATGATAGTAAAGAGATATTCTAGAGATTAACAAAAATGTGAATAGAATAAAACTACGAAGATGAAATTAATATGATGAAGTAAGATGGATGAGTTCCTCTGAGAGCAGTAGTATAATCGGTTAATTAATTGCAAGTAAATGCTACGGTCAATAGTATGAAAAGAGATTAGATGATCATCATTATTTAAATCAGAAAATCACTAGGAGCTCTGTAGGATTTGAGGAATTCAATGGACAAAAGTTGAAATGATAAACAAAGTAATTAATTACCATTGCGTTTCTTTATTCATATTCAAAACACATTATTCAAGGCATATTTGATAGAGACTAACAGCGCTAACGAAATATAGAGGATACGAGTATAAAACTACTTAAAAACATTCAAAGGCGACTCATGATTGGCACAGGCAAGGGACAGTGACATTACCCTATCGAGCAGGACAATGCCCTAGAGACTGACCATATATTTATATGATCAGCGACCCAGCCTCCTCTCCACCCAAGCTAGGACCAAGGAGGGCCAGGCAATGGCTGCTGATGACTCAGCAGATAGACCTATAGGCTCCCCCAAACCTCCCATCCTTAGCTCAACTGGATGGTGAGGTTGCAGCGACCAAAGAAACTAACGAGTCTGAGCAGGACTCGAACCCCAACCTAGCATTCACCAATCAGGGACGTTACGACATCGGCCACCACAGTCCTAATAGTGGACAACAAGATACCTAAAGCACCGAAGAGGCATTTCTAGGCAGCTTAGTAATGATAATACAACCCAGTAGACGATGTGTATAATTTACAATACTTAGAAATGCGGTGTTAGTAATTGAACTACGATAGCGTCACATCTAGGACGTGGATGTGTATGCAAATGACAAGTCTAACAAAAGACTAGATGAAGAAAGGGTGACGTTAATGACGTTTTATCTCAACTGCGTGAAACTGTGAGGCGTCGAATACTTATTTATAAGTTTTTTTTTAAAATAGGTATAAATTCAAACCTTATTCTTCTTTTAATTCTGACAAATGGACACGGCTGATTTCATACCCACTTTAAACCTGAAAAAACGGATTGCATACTAACTCGAAACTCAAAGCCACATAAGAGTAACTATTCTTTAAAATAAATACTACCTCTACCAAGTTCCATCCAAAGTATGTGCAGTCAACACAATTGTACAGTACAGTCTGACGTTCCAGACATTAGATTTAAAACTTCGATACAATTATAAATGATGAGAGGAAATATAATTAATTTATAATTCTTTAAAGTGACCCCATGCAATATTTCTACAACAAAAAAGGTTTATCCTAAACTTTTCAATTGTATTTACTAAGGAAAACTTTATTTATTTGTGCAAGCAAATTCAAACATACAACGTAACAAAGAAATAGCTTCTATGGAAAATGAAAACTTCAAAATAATGGCATCGTAAAGTAAACCCCATGAAAACCCATCTATGCTCATTCCGTCTGAACAGCCACCAATCATGCAGAAAACTGATAATAAAATGGGAAAATGAAGAACTGGAAAACCATCTACATCCAGTCTATCTTGGTGTTACTCTTGGTAGAACACTAACTTTCAAGGGGCATGTCAATAACCTCAAGAAAAATGTGACAGCAGAAATAACCTCCTCAGCAAAACAGCATCAACAAGGGTGGAGCTGATGAAAAATTTTAAATTAAACAACCTTAGCACTAGGTTACTCCACTGCAAAATATTGTGATCCGGAGAGGGAAAAATCAAGGCACGCCAAAAGAGTGGATACTGAGCAAAATAAACTCTGCTGACTAATCACTGGTACATTTAAAGTAACACATATACCACTTTGTACATACTAACTAGAATTGCACCACCTGGCATCCATCAAGATGCCATAGCTAGAAAAGAAAAGACCAAACAAGCAAATAAGCCCAGGCACCCATTCTACAACTATCGTAAAACAAGAAGACGTCTCAAATCATGGCAGAGCTGCATAACCATGAAAGAACTGGAGACCTCATACCTATCAAAATGCAAAATGCATAAATTGAGAGAGAGTGACAATCAGACCATTACAATGCCCTCCCTAACTCTAGTGAAAACCTGCCCTGAGGATTCCCCCTCTTCAGAAGGAAATAGATCACCCTAAATAGAGGAAGAACAGAAGTTGGAAGGATGGGGTTACATGGTGCTGAATGCCCTTGCGGGGAGCCAATCTAAACAAAGAGTTAAATCTTGCATAGCTGGCCACTAGGGTGTCCACCCGTTCGGACATGAATCTAAGAAAAGCAAACGATATAACACTCCAATGGGTGGAACAATAGTGTGATAAGTTATGATAATGAAGAAATGAACCACTTTCTCATCCTTCTTGTCACATACACCCCTCTCTCACCCTTTAAATCACTTGTAAGATATATCACTTCCTTTTCCTCTTATGTCAGATAAACCACTTCCACATCCACTCAAGTCACTTGGACAACTTTCTCAGCCCATCATGTTACTTAGACCACTGCCTCATCCCATCACGTTGCATGGACTACTTTCTCATCCCCTTTTGTCATAACGACCACTTCCTCATCCTCTCTCGACAGATGTCCACTATCCATGTTTGTCAGAAAGACCACTTTCTCCTTCCGTCATATCACATGAACAACTTTCTTATCACTTTTCGTCAATGAGTCACATTCTCAACCCCTAATGTCAAATGGACCACTTATTCACCACCTCGTGTGACATGACCTACTTTCTCATTCCCTCATGTCAGATGGACCACGTTCTCATCTCATGTAAGATGGATTACTTTTTATTTCCTCATGTCAGTTAGAACAGGTTTTAAATTTCTCATGTCAGTTGGACCCCCTTTTTT
>NC_090746.1:83702210-83749710 GCF_036898095.1 Palaemon carinicauda
ATTTTGACTAGTATTCGCGTGGCAGCGTATTGAGCTCAACACAGGACCGCGAGTTTAAGCTGTTTACTGGGAAGACCACAGCTGTGGTTGGGCACAACAGTGTGGGGCTGGTAAAACTGGAAGTGAAACCAGACATCTTTACCTTTCACCGGGGTTTGTAATGTGTCTTAATAAGGCATACGTTCAAAGGAATAGCTGATGGAAATACTGTTCCAGTGTGTATAAAGGTAAAGGTAATAAAGACTATTGCTAAGAATTATAATGGAATTATATTACTTAGGTACAATAAGATTTTGATAGAACAACCAAAATAGGTAACAAAGCAGCCGATGGGAAAAGAGACTTAGATAGGGAGCATGGTACGTGGATGAAATGTTTGTCATGGAACAGATGTGTGAGAAGTTTGAAAGTAGAACGACACAGTTATGGGTAGCATCTATAGATCCCGAAAAAGCTAATGAATTTGCTAGTTATTGTGGAGGGTATTGAGAATATACATTATACAACACAGTTTGTTGAGAGCAATTAAAACATTTATAATTAAAGCACATTTGTTAAAGTCTGCAGGAAGGAGATCGACTAGTTTATTACTTAATTAGTCTGAGATAAGGGTGTGTTATATCTTCATAGTTGTTAACCATTTTTATGAATGGAAAATGAAAGAAGTTGGAGAAAGAATAAAGAGTGTAGGTGCCAAGTTGTCAGCAAAGAAAATCAACTATAAGAATGAAGTATGGAGTAGTTGGTAACTGCAAATAATACTGTTCTGATTAAAGACAATGAATAAAAACTGAACAAATTGGTAAAAGATTTTAAAAGTTTTTGTAAAGGGAAATTTGAGAGGAAATAGGAGCTAGAAAATTATAAGAGTGAATGGAACCAATAAAGCTGGATCAGTAGATATTTATACTGATAGTGGAAAGAGAAAGCTGATGATTCATATAAGTGCTTAGAAAAAGTTTTTTAGTATGCTAAGATTTGGGAAGAAGCAGGTCTTCTTTGCCACTACAAATGCTACTTTCATATCTATGATTTTTTTTTCAGATATCTCAGAAACATTCATTCTTTGTCCTACCCTTTTCTGCAAACCTTGATCTCATTGAGGCTCATAATATTCTTATAAAGTTGAAATGTCACGGATTTCTTTTCTCTCTACACATGTCCATAAATCTTCACACACTAGTGATAAATCAGCAAAAGAAAAACTATTTCATTTGGAACAACCATTTTCTTTCTCTTTGGAGTATCCTGCCTACTTCTGTTTTGTAGAATCTCTCTACTCAAGAGCTGGGTAAAAATTTTCATTGTGGTTTAGACTTAAATGTTTTCTTCGTCTCCTATTAAATCTGCATTACAAAGAGTGCACAGGAAATGAAAAAAGTCTAGAAAAGCTATGACGTAAGAACATAAATGAAAAGCTTTATGGCGTAATAGGTTATGCATTATTGCAATGTCCAAACATCCCTTGCTCAAGAACTGATGAACATTTTCTGGCGATCTTATAAAGGCAATCTCCAATCATCAAGAAAATCTATACAACCTCTATTTCTTCTACTTAAGTGTCCTTTAATTGTCAGTTGTAAAAGCCACCGAATTCTTCAAGATCAAGTCTTTAACCCAATTATTGTAAGAATTCGAGACAAATATGAATGGGTTTTAAATTTAGTCGAAATGCACAATCAAATCACAGCATACATGCTTCAAAATTATATTTCTATAAATTGTGATTATACTATCTAAATTGAGTTTTTTTATTACGATCTTAGATCAAAATATTTTATAATTGCTTATTATTTTCATTTAACATTCTATAGATATTTTTCTATAAAGCAAAAAGCTTAAAATAAATAGTAACATACAAGTCTTAAATTATATATAGAATTGAGCAGAAATCCACACTTACTTATCCTTAAATAATCTAAGTAAACAGATAAAAGATTATAAATACATCATAATATCGACGAGATAGCATATCATATCAGAATCAGCAATAAATTGAAATAGCACACATAATTATTAAATAGATAAGACCACTCAACGATAAAATTAGCTAATGACTTTCAAATCCAAAGCATTAGATAATTGCCTGTTTAATTAGTTGGGAATTTCTCTCACTCACCACAAAGTATACCATGTGGCGAAGACTGATTTTTAACCCTGAATCGTGTAAAATTGCCAAATTGGACTTATTTTTCTAATCTTTGAAAATTGTATAAAAATAGAAGAATTCTATTTTCTTATCTTTTATTAAGAAATACACATTTACATTCTTACAATTTATAACATATAAACATCATATTATATTTACATAAATAATTATTTTATTTTACATATAGTGTAATTTCAATTAAAATTTTAACTATTTATCTAAATATGTTTTTAAATACAAAATATATTTAGTTGAATTAGGAGTCCAGGAACAATCATTACGTTTTATAGGAAAAAAAAAAAACACGGATCTCACATAAATACACCTAATGAACAACAGTCCATAGATGCGATAAATAGCAGGAAGAATTCGGTCAACCAGGAAAATTATTTTGTTAAACGTGAGTACCTAAATCTGGAGAGAGAGAGAGAGAGAGAGAGAGGAGAGAGAGAGAGAGAGAGAGAGAGAGAGAGAGAGAGAGAGAGAGAGAGAGAGAATACCTAAATATATATATATATATATATATATATAGAGAGAGAGAGAGAGAGAGAGAGAGAGAGAGAGAGAGAGAGAGAGAGAGAGAGAGAGAGAGAGAATACATAAATATATATATATATATATAGAGAGAGAGAGAGAGAGAGAGAGAGAGAGAGAGAGAGAGAGAGAGAGAGAGAGAGAGAATACCTAAATCTGGAGAGAGAGAGAGAGAGAGAGAGAGAGAGAGAGAGAGAGAGAGAGAGAGAGAGAGAATGTCTAAATCTGGAGAGAGAGAGAGAGAGAGAGAGAGAGAGAGAGAGAGAGAGAGAGAGAGAGAGAGAGAGAGAGATAATCTCGACAGCTTTTTTCTCGAGCTATCTAACTGAAGTATGTTGTCACTAGTCCTTCTTTTTCCGTGAGATAACACCATGAATCCCTCCCAGAAAAGTGTGCTACACTTACTGCTGCAATTTTACCTCAAGTGATGCATAAAAAACTTCTATTTAGGCCCCAAACTATTATAATTAATTCTTAAAAAGACTGCAACGTTCGTTAAATTTGAGCACAAACAAGAGGGACTGCAAATTGTAATTAGAAGGTATGCACTATTACTGTAGAATACTGAAAACTATAATTCAATAGAAAGTATGAATTATTAAAGTAAAATACAAGCATGGGGGCTCTAGAAGTTGGTAAACCTTTTTATAAAACTGGGAAGATTAGGATAATAACAAACACAGGTAAAAAGAAATGAATTAATACACAAAACTTCAAAATGACCATGGATTAATGCTAGTTCGTAGAAAATAATTCGATGATGATGACCGAGCTTACATGTCATTAAGTATGAACCCAATAGAACTAAACCATAATTGATATGAGATAGCATAATAAGGATGCAGTAATGGGATTATTTCAAGCTAACAAACAATGATGGATTCTTAGTTATTGCGTATTTTTAATAGATTGGACCTTCTTGGCTTCACGGTACAGGCATTCAAGTAAAGCCGCGATAGGGTGAGCATTCTACACTTATTCTAACTCTTTATTGGTTTGGGCCACATGGATGATGATGATGATGATGATGATTATTCTTATCATTATCATTATATTATTATTATTATTATTATTACCCGCCAAACTACAACCCTAGTTGGAAAAGCAGGATGCTATAAGTTGAAGTTCTCCAACTGGGAAAAATAGCCCAGTGAGGAAAGGAAATAAGGAAATAAATAAACTACAAGTCATGATTAATTAATATAAAATATTCTAAGAACATCAACATCAAAATACACCTGTCATATATAAACTATAAAGAGAGATTTATGCCAGCCTGTTCAACATATAAACAATTGCTGCAAGTTTGAACTTCTGAAGTTCCATCGATTCAACAGCCCGATAAGGAAGATTATTCCACAACCTGGATTATTTGAAAAGTTTACTAAACCCCATACAGGTGTGAATTGAAGGGATGCGCTAGAAAGCTATCATTACTACAAGAATTAATAAGCATACCATGCCCTCGGCTCTAACAGTATAAGTTTTTTTTTGTAAAAGCTTTTCTTTTTGGTTTAAACTACACACCATATTTCAATCAATTCAACAGAGACTCAGGTAAAATTCATACATTATTTTGAAATAAAAAACGCAATTAATTCAAATGTTTACATGAAAACGTAAGAGCTAATTTTTAAGGAGCGTGAAATAATGGCAAAGATAACATATGCCAAGATTATCATCCTCATCATCATCGTTATCGCTTATTGACGCAAAGGACCTCGGTTAGATTTCGCCAAACGTCTCTATCTTCAACAAGATAAACAGCCAGTCAAAATAAATTATGTTTAAATATAATGCTTTCCCAACTGTTACCTAAAATATTGTTAGTAGCAAGAACGTTAATGCGTCCAAATTTCCCTCTTCCTTACAGTGTCCGTTCATCCCCATCCCCCCCAAAAAAAATCTTAGAACATCATTAAGATGGAACCGATTCAACAAAAAGGGCTCGACATCCTCGCCGTCGAGTAATCTGAAGTTATTAAAGGGAATGTTGTCAAAGCTGAATGTTGTCTCCGGCTATTCAGTGCCGAGTTGTCATGAATAGGTGTTTATATACTGGCGAGGCAAAGTAATAATTTTGCTCTCAGACAATTGCTGCTTCAAACAAAGGGATACAAAGGGAAGCAATTTATTTCTGAAATTTTCGGATCTATTACAAGCTACCTCCGTAAAGATGAAATTTATATAATCATTATCATTATTACTATTATCATTATTATCATTAGCCAAGCTAAACACTTCATTGTAAAACTAGAATGCTACAAACACATAGGCCCCAACAGAGAAAGAAGCCAAGTGCGGATAAGAAAAATATTGAAATAACGAATAAAGTATAAAGTAATAAAAATCATCACATCCATTCTAGAAAAAAAGCAGCAGTCTACCTATGACTTCTTATCCACTTTGCAACAATACCTTGAAATTCAATTCTTGAAATACAGTACATAGATACAGTGCTACTTATAACATCGTTAAATTCCATACATTCGACTGAGAAAAGTTACTTGAAAGCATCACTTCTTCAAGCATTACCGAAGCTCTAAAACCATATGCAAATTAATTTTGCCATGTTAAGTGAGTTGCCATAACCTTCTCATAAAACTCCCAGATATAAGTTGTCAAAATAAATTACGTTGAAAGAAAAATTGAATTTAGATGAGACAAATAATAGCGATGAACTATGGACCATGGCAACGTAAACAATGAATTATCATTATATATCATAATAACACAGGTCACAAGACAAATGCTGAATATTATAATCGTTTCTGTTTCTGAAAATTGGCGCTTCAATATTTCAAAATCTTTTACGTACATTTTAATAGGGACACCCAATTATTGGGACTTAAATTTATAATAACGATACCGAACTCACACTCAATCATATATATATATATATATATATATATATATATATATATATATATATATATACATACATATAGATACTGTACATATACAAACAAAAAATATTTGCATACAAACGCACACATATACAAAATTAATACATATATATACTGTATGTATATATATATGCATATATATACATAGTATATATATCATATACATATGTATATATATATATATACATATATATATAAACAGTATATATATATATATATATATATATATATATATACATATATATATCTATATATATATATATATATATATATATATATATATATATATATATACACACACAGTACATATGGTAAGTATGGGTCATTCCCGACATACTACCGACTATCCACTATCCTGGTGGTAGCAACCTCCACATTCAACAAATCTTCAAAGTACTCATTCCATTATCCTAGGACTCCATTCATACCAGACATCATCTCTCCAGTTACATCTTTTATTCAGATACCTACTTATTCATAAATCTGTCTTTCAGCCTTTAATTCCCAGTAAAATAGAAATAAAAATTTACTCCCTGAAGTTCCTTTTTCACATTTTGTCTATTCTAGCAGGTCATTTTTTCCACTTTGTATTCATACATTTCCACGTATGGCTACATATCTTTTTCCTTTCACTAACCCTATTAGGTCTTCTTCCTACCACTTTACTTCTGTTTACCCTTCCCTTCCATTTTTTTTTCTTTTGTAGATTACTCCACCTTGTGCTTGCTTTCTTGCTTTAAGATTGCCTTTCTTTATGCAAGACACGGGCTCTTGCGTTGGCAGCCCGTAAGCCAATATCAAGTGAAAAAAAATGAATTTATTTTTAATGAGAAAATAAGAGACACACGGTACCCGCAAATACATCCGCACATTCCTATCATGGAATTCCTCCGTTTATTTGACCCTATCCCATAGTTCATCCTTTTCATCCTTATTTGCTCAAGGCACTTCTTTTTTTATCGAACTCATTACTCTCAATTACATTTATAGCGGCTCTTTCTTCTTTCCCCTTCAACTTATATCAATCTTACCTTTTGCATCAAATATACTGTGTAATGATCTACCTTCAGCCGATCCTCTTCTCGCCATTGCATCCATCTTCTGCGTACCAACATATAATCTAAAACACCCTTTTCCTTACCATCTTCTCTTTACCAATGTATCGCCAACAAAGATTCTCTATCATAATTTACTTACTAACAACTCTATCTTCTCCGTGACCTACATTTGTATCAAAATCTTGCAGAAAGAGCCTTTTATATTCCCCAATACTAACCCTTAAAAAGACTTGTTATTACGGTCATTCTTTTCCATTCTTGGAGCATACACACACTATCACAAATTTAAATCCTGCCACATTCACTCTTCTCCATTCAGTTCTCGACCTCAAATAGTTGTACACATGAAAATGACCGCAGAGTCTTCCGGACTCTATAAGCACTACCCCTTCCCTAGCTGCATGCCTTTCATATACCCCAGATGCAATCAGTTTCTGTTCTCCCCATTTATGCAAACACTGGTCTTTCATTTCTGTTTCAATAATTACGCAAAATTCGTGTATCTCATCGAATATATATATATATATATATATATATATATATATATATATATATATATATATATAAAACTGGATATGATACCAGACAATTTGTTTTATTTAGGCAAATTCGATATATACAATTTTATATATATATATATATATATATATATATATATATATATATACATGCATGTGTATGCACCATAGCTCATTTGCATAATGCTGGGCGCTTGCATTCATAAGATCTGTGGTTCAAGTAACTGCCATGGAACAGGAGACATCCTCGAGTCTACACTCTAGCTAAGCGACGGAAGCTCTTTCCTCCACGTGCCACTATCAGTAAAAAGGAGAACAATTTGTACGATAATAATTGTAATACAATTAAACACACTTGCACTATCTATCTATCCATCTATCTATCTATCTATCTATCTATCTATATATATATATATATATATATATATATATATATATATATACAGTATATATATATATATATATATATATAAGATTTTTTAACGAATTTAATCGGAGGGTTTCGTGTGTATTGTAAACGTACAAAAAATTCCAGTAAAAAATATGCACCAAAATAACAAACTCCCACCGAGTCTACACCTCGTTTCCCCAGATTCAGCGACTATCAGTATCAATACGGAATCATGACAAGATTGAAATCGAGTATGCGGTTTATTCTGGAAAGTGAGGTCCGAGTAACGATCTCTCTCTCTCTCTCTCTCTCTCTCTCTCTCTCTCTCTCTCTCTCTCTCTCTCTCTCTCTCTCTCTCTCTCTCAATTTAGGGAAATGCAGTTGTTTGCGTACTTAATATATAAGATCCCATTTTAAAGAACAGAAAGCAATGAGAGTATGACGAACGAACATAAGAAAGAATGACTCTCTCTCTCTCTCTCTCTCTCTCTCTCTCTCTCTCTCTCTCTCTCTCTCTCTCTCTCTCTCTCTTTCTCAATTTATGGAAGTGCGGTTGTTTGCGTACTTAACATATAAGATCTCATTTTAAAGAACAGAAAGCAATGAGTATGACAAACGAAAATAAGAAAGAATGGCTTAAAAATAGTCGAAAGACTCGCAGTAATATTCAAGAGGATTAAAAAGTACACGATTTCACTCTGCAGGTGAATCTAAATCCTGAAAAGTAAGGAACCACTAAATCTTTGGCAAGATATTAAGATTTCATACAATTGATGAGTATGTGCGTAAGTACGGTGAATTATGATCAAACACTTCTTAGAGATTTTTTGTTCTTCATACTACTTTTGAAGTCTGGTATCTAAAGTCAATAATACGCACTCACGCAAATATCTAAAGTCCATAATACGCACTCACGCAAATATCTAAAGTCAATAATACGCACTCACGCAAATATCTAAAGTCAATAATACGCACTCACGCACAGAGTACAGTCTTCTAAGCAAAGCAGACATCAATGCGTTAAGAATGATCCATGCGACTTAGACTTAACATAAAACATTATCCGAACTTTTTCTAATTGTTGCGAAAAACGACAAAGGAAAGCCTATAATTAAGGGGATTTATAAGCAGTGGAAATAATGCTAGTTTGGCACAAAATGGGGAAGCAATCCAATACAAATATTAGATGGCCCTTTTTTTTCACAGCGGAAAAAATTCTTCAAAAAGCAAATAAATAGATTAGCATTTGACCACGAAGCCTAACCTTTGAGGACAAGTGAAGCTCATGCCAGTCTTTATACCTGGGGAAAAAAATCAATACAGTTCACAGCCAGCATCAGAATTGAGGCATCTATTATAAATACAGAAGAATTAAAATATTCATAACACAAATTACATTGCTACTGTAGCCTGTCTTTCAAACTGTAACAAATGATAATCTTATAAATCATATGAAATTAACTAATCTCTCAGTAAAATATAAATAATTTGATCCGCAATTGAACAGTAATCTCCTGCCTTATCTTTCTCATGGCTAATATGGCTAATATTTCTCCCTCAGGAGCTTTTGGGAATTTCATATCATTACATTTGACATATTTAGGCTAATGAACCTGACTTAGTCCTGTTAGATAAACCTCAACCTTTGCAATTCCCCTCATCTCTCTAAATCGATTAGAAGTTTCTTATTTCACAGCTCATGTCTTTAGTCACTGACTCAGGTTGGCTTTCCTGTTTTAATATTTCTAGTTGTCATTAAAGGATCTATTCTTTCCTTTGTGTTTTTCATCCTTTTCTTAAATTGCACTTTTATATCAAAGCTTGTCTTAACTATTCATGCGTAATCATTTTTTCCTTTCTTAAATTAGGTTCCTCTTTCTCACCCCTCCAGTAACGAGGGTTCTTGGACACAATTTAACTTCTCAAATTACGTTAGTGAGAAAATATATAACGTCTGAAGCTAGCTCTCATGAAGCAGGATTCAATTCCAGAATTTTAACGTAAATTTACAATCTATCCCCTTACCATTAAGCATTCAGATTCCTCGTATTAGGGCATGGATGAAAACGTGAATTTTATTCCTTCAAATAGGCATACTATAAAATAAGGCTAAGTAACGTATTGGTCCGATCTGAGAAGGTCCTCATGTACTATTTAGGATTTCCACATCATTGTATGCCTCTCTTTGCATGATATGATAACATGATAAATAACCAAGCTACAACCCTAGTTGTAAAAGCAAGATGCTATAAGCCCAAGGGCTCCAACAGCAAAAAAACAGCCCATTGAGGATAGGAAACAAGGCAATAAATAAATGATATATGAAGTAATGAAAAATTAGAATAAAATATTCTAAAAAACATTAACATTAAAACAGATAATTCATATATAGACTATAAAAAGACTTATGTCAGCCTGTACAACATAAAAACATTTGCTGCAACTTTGAACTATTAAAGTTCTACTGATTCAACTACCCGATTAGGAAGACCATTCCACAAGTTAAGTCATAGCTGCAACATAACTTCTAGAATTTAGCAAGACAGAGCTTTTCCTTCCTATTCTATCAATTGAGCCTTCTGTTTAAGAACGCTGATTTGTCATTTCAGTAACTAATACTTTGAAAATTATTTATAATCCCCTGAAAAGGAAGGTAGTTGAATCAGTAGAACTTCAAAAGTTCAAACTTGCAACAAATGTTTTATTGTCGAACAGGCTGACATAAGTCCTTTTAGAGTTTATATATGAAATATCTTCTAAAGTTGTTAATGTTTTTAAAATATTTTATTTTTATTTTTCACTGCTTCTTATAGTGTTTATTTATTTACTTATGTCCTTTCCTCACTGGGCTATTTTTTCCTGTTGGAGCCCTTGGGCTTATAGCATCTTGCTTTTCCAACTAGGGTTGTAGGTTATCTAGTAAAATAATAATAATAATAATAATAATAATAATAATAATAATAATTTCACACTCTTCATTGCACCTACCCTTGTCTCTCCTGTTTTTCCTGTTGGAGCCCTTGGGCTTATAGCATCTTGCTTTTCCAACTAGGGTTGTAGGTTAGCTAGTAAAAATAATAATAACAACAACAACAACAACAACAACAATAATAATAATAATAATAATAATAATAATTTCACACTCTTCATTGCACCTATCCTCGTCCTCTCCTTCCTTCGAAGAGAAAAAAAAAAAATACTTATTCCCCTACATCGCTTTCCACACCTAAACCAAATATCAAATCACACAGCAATAAATTCCACTGACCAAATCTGGAAAACATAATAAAAACAATTACACCCAATATCCCTTTTCCCATCGTTTCCACTAAAAAATCCCTGTCAAAAATCCCCGATGACACCATCTACAAACTAATGAGCCAATTACTACTGGACAGACTAATTGCAAGGGTGTTAGATACGCTCCCATTTATCCATATGGATTTTATGGGATTTGCTCAGATTTATCTCCAACAGCGACATGTTGAAAGATTCAAAACGATTGACGACTGGGTCACATACTACTTTAGCAGCACGTCGGGAAATACAAACAAATCACATACCATGCATATTTAATAAAGTCTTTCATATGTAAAGTGATCTGATTTATCAAAATCGCTCAAAAATTTATCATACACGATATAAATAACAGAAATTGATAATAGTATTAAATATACGAAACCATTTTCTATCAGAATTGGCTTAATCAGTACACATAAAAATATTTTCCGAATCATCAATGCCTGTAAGGACTTCATTCTCACTCAATCAAGTCGTCATCAATATCCTTTTACTTTTACCTTAGAATAATTCTTTCATAACAAAGAGTATATATCTATTTGCATATCTAACAAGGAAATTAACGGGAGCATATGCATGAGGTGAGAAATATAAAGGAAAAAGTAGCATTGAATCAAAAGCTAGTGCCTTTGAAATTAATTGAGTATTACATTTTTCAAAACTTTAAATTGCACTGTATAATTTACAAATAAACTCCCACACAAAGATGCTATACTAATATTTATACATATTTATTCATATGTACACACACACAAACATATATATATATATATATATATATATATATATATATATAAATATATATATACATATATACTGTATATATATATATATATATATATATATATATATATATATATGTATGTATGTATGTATATATATATATATATATATATATATATATATATATAAAGGTAAATCAATGCATGTAAAATATCAGTGACCTTTAAAATACAAATAAAAAAGATACAACAAACTTTATATCAACTTTTGTCATAATTAAAAATAAAAGAAATATTCATTTTCGAAATTAAAGTCTTACCCAAGAGCGATACAGAAGTATGAACACTGTTCAGATGAAATTAAGTTGAAAAAGGTAGGAATGATATATTCAAAACAAAGGTATTTTAGGATCTTAAGTTTTATATTATATTATAATTAATAATTACGATAAAACAATTGCAAAGAGGTTTGTAAGTCAGTGTACGATAAGATTATCAATACCAACCCAGAGAATAGCAAAGTAATAATTAAACATTTTCAGTACTACTTTAAAGGTGATGACAAATATCTAACCATTGGACTGAAAATTGCGATTCAACATTTCTAAATAATAATAATAATAATAATAATAATAATAATAATAATAATAATAATAACAATAATAATAAGGATAGAAGCAAATCCAGTGACACAGATGCTTTACAACTCATCTTGGAATTTTAACAAAATTTGAGTAAACTGTTCAGTGGTCTTGTGTGCCGACTAATACAATAAACGCCATGAGTAGCATAGGCACAATAATAAGAATATTAGTAATAGGACTGAACACAGTGTGGCGACAATGGAAATCTTACCTAAGTGCATATACTCAAGGTATTTAGACTTGTTTTCTTTTATAAAAACCATTTATAGGATTTTGAATAGTTGACGCTTAGGGAGTTTCTTTCTACATTTTGGTCCTGTTAATTTTTTAAATAATTCAAGGTTAAAATAATACAAAGTTAAAATAATTCAAGGTAAAAAAAAATAATTTAAGGTTAAAACAACCAGCTAATAACCATCAACTTCATAACTGAAATAGCTTTATAATATGAAACAATTTCTCTATGAGGATTTACAGCGATTAAAACGAAAAGTAATACATGAGTCATAAAAATCATTGCGTAAATTGTATAATGCCACTAAAAATTAGGTAATGATCAAAAGCTGATTAACAAAAACAATACCACCAGGATTTTTCTTTCTAAACAAATGAATAAACAGCTTAAATTTATCACCTATCGAATTACCAATAAGATACTAATGACTTCGAATATGAACCTGGAGATTAATGTATTAAAAGTTTTGGGTTTCTGGTTACCTTTTCTACTTTTTTAAGAAGACTCCTTTTTATTTATTCGGGAAACTAATGGCTTTCTTTATTTTCTAATTTTTCCCAGTAAATAAGAAAACGATAAAGAGGGGATGAAGGTATAATCAACTGCCTCTCCCTTAAACATATCTCTTTGACAGCATTTAAAGAAAACAAGTGTTCCAGAAGAGACCATATACTGAGCAAAGTACAAAAATAAATCTTTGATAATTTTATTGTACAGCGAAAAGTTACACAATCAGCAAATTTTTGTGCAAACATCCATATATAAACACAAATATAAGTATGTATGTATGTATGTATGTATATATATATATATATATATATATATATATATATATATATATATATATATATATATATATATATGATGCGTGTGTGTCATATAAATATCTATATGCAATTAAAAGCCTCGTGTGAACATCTGCCTATTAATTTGTAATTTTATGAAATACTGCAATGAGGAAAACACAACATATGCATTCTTTTGACATCTGGAAAATAACCAGAGCGTAACCCTTAAAATCAGTGTACTGCAGAAGGAAAAATAAAAGATGAGCCAAGATTTTTAAGCCTTTGGCTAGGCTCTTGATCTCCCACACTGTTGTCGATAACATGCATTCAATACGAACTGGTGGTTTCCTCCCTGCTTTTCTTGCCATATTGTACTGTAAATTAAACTGGGACTGCAGTCTCAAAAACACCAATGAACCTGGTCCCCGCTCAATCCTTTCTGTCGAGCTGGGCCTTATTGCTTCCACGTTCACCACAGTAAACGAGTGTCCTGTCTATAAGTCTATCATTCAAGCATTAATACCAAGGATTCAAGTTACAGGAGTTCCACCGCAGGAGTTTTCAAAGAATAGCTTTGAATTAAAACCAATTACTACAGAGAAAGACGTTTATCATATATTCACTGACGAAGTAGCAAAACCAATTATGAGATCAAGGGTTTCATGAATGTAGGACCGGTAACGATTTATTTGTTTATATATGAAGTCGACGCTATGAACTTTAAAATCTGAGTCCTGTTACATTGAAAAACATTTGAGAGCTAGATTAATAAGTTTTTATATTTTGTTCAGCCTCCTGTAAGGTTATCAATCATTCAGATCAGATTATTTAAAACTACAACTTCGTCCCATTCATACTTCCTAAAGTATCAGCACCTGCATCATTTTTGTATCAACTCATCAATATAGCTAAGCAATGTTGGATATGTTCAGTACATGGATGGGTAGCCACCAAGGGAGGTTAGAAACCGTAAACAAATTACACCATTGAATATCATTGGGGGAGAAAACTGGTGTTAGTAGACTCATGCTAAAAATGCTTGCCGAAAACTGCAAAGGTCAGCATGTTCTGGAGACACCCCCTTTAAGTAGAAAATACTGTGGTTAAAAATGTATATAAAATTGTGTAATAAGCTTATATGTAGATTAGCACGTAGACATGTGTGTATTCACGCATACACTCTGGCATCCAAACGTTATATATATATACATATATATATATATATATATATATATATATATATATATATATATATATACACATACATGCATATATATATATATATATAAATATGTGTGTATACATATTTAAGAAAGGCTTGGCATACAGGCAGTACATGAGTGCATGGAATGATATGATGATTGGCGTAATGTGTGTATCAGGGTCCAGGGTCCGACACGTCGGTGATGAGCCCTTGTTGTGTATGTGTGAAGTGACTACTGGTAAATTTGAATGCATAGGCTAGTTGTTCATCCACAATTCAACAGTTAAACGATTAATATGTCAGTTAGGTATTGAATTTGCTGTTCTACTCTGGAGCCAACCCCCCTTAGGGAAAACTGATTAATGTTGATATATATAAATATATATATAAATATATATATATATATATATATATATATATATATAATATATATATATATACATACATATATATACGCATATATATACCAACATTAATCAGTTTTCCCTGACGGGATATATTATATATATATATATATATATATATATATATATATATATATATATATACACACATTTATATATATATGTATATATATATATATATATATATATATATATATATATATATATATATATACACATATATATATTGAAGAGGATTTCTATAGAGCATTATGCAAGTCATATAAGAAATAACTTTGCCAAAAGAAATAATGAAACACTTGAGCCGGTACCAAAGTACCAGTAAGAGAAGTAAAGAAACCAATAAAAGGCATGGAAAGAGTCAAAGCAGCAGAAGATGGCAAAACAATTTATTTTTAATAATTTTATTAATAGATGGAAGAGATTTCAAAGTAGTAAAACTCACTGAACTTTACAACAAATATCTGCAAAAATGCTATATACCTACAGATTGGAAAAACTATCATCATACTAATTCACAAAAAGGGAGAAATAAAAAAACTGAAAAATTTCTGAACATCAAGTTTCTCTCGGTAATATATCAAATATTTACAAAGATCATATCAGGCCTAACAGATCGACAGCTAGACTTTAATCAACCAAGTGAATAGGCAGGCTTTAGAAATAGGTATTCAACAACCGACTATATCCATGTAAAATAGTTAACCAGCTAATGGGAAAATCAACAGCGTATGGCAAACAACTATGTATGGCAATTATAGACTATGAGAAAGCTTTAGATTTAGTTGAAAATTCAGCAGCAATGAAAACCCTTCAGAGACAAAGAATACAGGGATCTTATATTAGAACACTTGAAGATATCTATATGGGAAGTACAACAATCCTAAAACTAAATATAGTGAGAAAATTCCTATATTATGCACAGTATGACTGAAAGATTTTAAAAATATAGATTGGGAAAATGTAGGAATTAACATTAATGGGGAATACCTTAACAACTTAAGATTGGCAGATGATACAGTTTTGTTTAGTGAATTATGGGAGGAATTTCCAATGATAGAAAAATTGAATAGAAAAAGAAAAAATGTAGGACTGAAAATGAACAGGAGTAAAACTAAGGTAATGTATACTTAAAATGCAGATATGTAACAAAAAAGGGTTTTGGACGAACCTCTAGAGATTGTCAATGAATATACATACTTAGGACATACAGTAAGTGTTTCCCAAAACATGAGACCGAATTTTAAAAAAGGGTATACATGTGATTATAAGATTATGAAAAGTAAAATGCCACTTTCTCTAAAAAAAATATATATTTAATCAGATGGTCCTGCCAATATTGACTTATGAATAACTTGGAACCTTACTAAAGCCTTAGAACATAAGCTAGGTACAACTCAAGAGAGCTATGGAAAGAATAATGATAGGAATATCATTAAGAGTTAGAAAAGGAGCAACATAGATATGAGAACAAACTAAAGTACAGGATATTCTAACAACACGTAATAAAAAGAAATTATCATAGGCAGGATATATAATGAGAATGACAGATTATTATTATTATTATTATTATTATTATTATTAGCCAAACTACAATCCTAGTTGGAAAAGCAAGATGCTATAAGCCCAAGGGCTCCAACAGTGAAAAATAGCAGAGTTAGGAAAGAAAACAAGGAAATAAATAAACGATATAAGAAGTAATGAAAAATTAAAATAGAATATTTCAATAAACATTAACAACATTAAAACAGATAATTCACCAGCCACCCATTGAGATACTACCGCTAGAAAGTTATGGGGGTCCTTTGACTGGCCAGACAATGCTGCATTGGAATCTTCCCTCTGGTTACGGCTCAGTTTCCCATTGCCAACACATACATTCCATAGTCTGGCCTATTCTTTACATATTCTCTTCAGTCCTCATAACCTAACAATACCGAGATTACCGTACGATTCTTCTTCTCTCAAGAGGTTAACTACTGCACTGTAATTTTTCAGTGGCCACTTTGCTCTTGGTGAGGGTAGAAGAGACTCTTAAGCTATGGTAAGCAACTCTTCTAGGAGAAGGACACTCCAAAATTAAACCATTGTTCTCTAGTCTTGGGTAGTGCCAAAGCCTCTGTACCATGGTCTTCCACTGTCTTGGGTTAGTGTTCTCTTGCTTGGGGGTACACTCGGGCACACTATTCTATCTTATTCTATATCTATTTTAATGTTGTTACTGTTCTTAAATATCTTATTTTTGCGGTTTCCTTTCCTCACTGGGCTATTTTCCCTGGCTTATAGCATCCTGCTTTTCCAACTAGGGTTGTAGCTTAGCAAGTAATAATAATAATAATAATAATAATAATAATAATAATAATAATAATAATAATAATAACTATAAAAAGACTTATGTCAGCCTGTTCAACATAAAAACATTTGCTGTAACTTTGAACTTTTGAAGTTCTACTAAATCAAATACCCGATTAGGAAGATCCTTCCACAACTTGGTCACAGTTGGAATACAACTTCTAGAATACTTTACAGTAGTGAGCCTCATGATGGAGAAGGCCTGACTATTAGAATTAACTGCATGCCTATTATTAAGAAAAGAAGAATAACAGATATTGCAAACGAAGCAGGAAAAGGAAAAGAAGACGATGGATTGACGAGTTAAGAAAATTTGAGAGTATAGACTAGCATAGAAATATCCCAAACAAACGTGAGAGTACATGTATGACGCAGTGGACTAGGAACAGCTTATGAGATATATATATATATATATATATATATATATATATATATATATATATATATATATATATATATATACATATATATATAAATGCGTTTGTTGTTTCGGTTTGCATCTATATTTACACTCGTACATATTATAAAAACTTAGTACATAAATATATGTAGATTGCGGGCACTCTGGGACGTCGGGTACTTAGGACAGTAATCACTGCTCGCACTGCCATAAATATTTTTTTATTGTTAAGATAATGATACCTCTCAGAGAAGACGGGGCTGGTGAGAAGAATGAAACACCAAGAAATAAAGGGAGATGAAGGATTATGAGAGAAAGATTCGTGAGTAAGGTCTGGGCTAAATGGATTTCCCTTTAGCAATTTTTATCCGAATACAAAATTCAGTACACAGTACACAGTAATATATATATATATATATATATATATATATATATATATATATATATATATATAGAAATATATATATATATATATATATATATATATATATATATATATATATATATCACCCACGAATGGCATTTAATACCGAATTCTATCTTGGGAAAATACATCCACTTGGAATACATTTTATGGTAATAGCTTCTGGCCGGGTGGAGATTCGAACCCCCACCTTGTGATATATTATATATATATATATATATATATATATATATATATATATATATATATATATATATATATATATATATATATATATTACACATAAATTTCACGACGAAATCATATTTTGTAATTCAAAGGACTAAAGAATAAAAAGCTATTACCTTAAAGAGCTCGTTCTTCTTCAATTTAGGAGGTTATTCATAAAACTCATGCCAAGCGACCGATACCTTCAATGAATATTGTCAAATATATAATATAATATATTATATTATATATTATATATATATATATTATATATTGTCAAATATATAATATAATATATTATATTATATTATATTATATTATATTATATATTATATATATTATATATATATATATATATATATATATATATATATATATATATATATATTTCTTAGCTGATAAGAAAGATAGGTGAAATCAGTTAGAACAATTAGCAAACTAACCATGGTAGGTAAGTTTGAATTTTGTCAGTGAGTTTTCTTCTTTTACAAACACCAATAAGTTAACTATTCGTCAAAAAAACAACAAGTTTACTGTCATCCCGAAAACAAGAACAGATATCAAACACACTTTCAAATTCAATTCACAACCATTGTAAAAACTATGAAGGTACCACAAATAAGAAACAGCTGAGAGGGATGAGATTCATTAAGAATAAAACCTAATAGAAAAAAAACGTAAGAAAATAACGACGAAAGAATAAGAAATGTAATAACAGGGAAAATTGGTATAGCTAATTGGGGTAGCAAGTAATGTGCCTTATCACGATATGTGAGTGTTATTGGAGAAGTAATAACCATATATACTTTTATCCAAACACTTGTTCTCTAATCATCTAATTATGCCAACTACTTCATCAGCAAAGGTCTATGTTTAAAGGATTAAATGTTGCTCATGAATGGCAGAGGCAAGGGACAGTGACAATACCTTAGAGATTAACCATACATACCATATATACATACGATCTATTTACGCATCTACGTCAGTGTATATGTTCCAGGGCTTAAGGTTTAAGGGGTTAAAGGCTGCTCATGAATGGCAGAGGCAAGGGACAGTGACAATACCTTAGAGATTAACCATATATACCATTTATACATGCGATCTATTTACACATATATGTCAGTGTGTATGTTCCAGGGCTTAAGGTTTAAGGGGTTAAAGGCTGCTCATGAATGGCAGAGGCAAGGGACAGTGACAATACCCTAGGGATTAACCATACATACCATATATACATACGATCTATTTACGCATCTATGTCAGTGTGTATGTTCCAGGGCTTAAGGTTTAAGGGGTTAAAGGCTGCTCATGAATGGCAGAGGCAAGGGACAGTGACAATACCCTAGGGATTAACCATACATACCATATATACATATGATCTATATACGCATCTACGTCAGTTTATATGTTCCAGGGCTTAAGGTTTAAGGGGTTAAAGACTGCTCATGAATGGCAGATGCAAAAATGACATTGCCCAACATATAGGACAATAAGAGACTGAGCATATTATACAGTACACATGATCAGCGCCCAAGCCCATTCTCCACCCAAGCTAGTACCAGGGAGGGCCAAACAATGACTGCTGATGACTCAGCAGGTAGATTTGAAGGTTCCCCCCCCCCCCAATCCCTCAAGAAACTATCGAGCTTGAGCGGGTCTCGAACCCCAAACCAGCTAATCGCTAAGCAGAGATGCTTCCAATATACAAGACCCTGAAAAGTAACTAGCTCCTTTCTATGGACGCGTCAAACAGAACCCGACCATATTTCCTTGATGTATGGAACACACTGGAGATTTAATCGGAAAATTTAAATAATCCTCCGGCAAAAAGCAGATATATGGACCAGAATACTACGTAAATATTATTCTTTTTTATTATCAAGTTCCGATATCGGCGAAAAACTATTGCACTCATTAACATAAAACCATTAATTGAATTGTTACTCCATCTTTCTCCTTATTATCATTTTTATATGCTATTGGAGTCTTGAAAACTATTTTTGAATTGAAGAACCTTAAAGGGGCTTTGAATTGTCCAAACCTGTCTCAGTTATTTAAGAGAGAGAGAGAGAGAGAGAGAGAGAGAGAGAGAGAGAGAGAGAGAGAGAGAGAGAGAAAATTAATTTCGTCCTATTTCTCTTCATATGACACAAAATCATTAATTTCAGATGTCTTTTAAACTGATTATGTAAATTACATACATTTTGTTAGCTTCCTATCATAGGATTGAATTTAATATCAATCTTGATAATAATCAAGAATCGATTTGGTACATACTGGAAGTAATTCGGCAATACTTGATAAATGAACAAGCCTTCACAACATACAGAATTTTTAAACAGAGCCCCAGAGAGTTGTGAGTAACCGTAGTTTGAAATTGGGTCAAGATAACAAAGGCTTTCAGTGATACAGGGTTAATGAGTCAAAGTACAATTTCAGGCGGGACACAGGAGTTCATAACTTTTTTTTTTTCCTATCTACCAAATGAAAGTACAAGATATAATAGTGAAATCTAATACATTTCGGGAATGAAAAACACCAGTCAACTAAATACTATTAACTAAATAACCCATGTTTTTTTTTTTTTTTTTTTTTTTTTTTTTTTTTACTGATGTGTCATCAGTTTAAAAATATTACAGACTCATTGTCACTAATGGACTACGGCTAGATAGGGAGGAAGCCAGCCGGGCCCAAAATACGGATGGAAACCCAAGAAATGAAACAATTTACTCGGCTGAGGTATGCCTCAGAGCAAAGGGAAAGATATAAAAGTGAAATACAACGAACATCAAATGAAAAGATGTTAGATTTGACCAACCTTCTAGTATCCTAGTACTTAAGGTTTGTTTCAAGTCAAAATACGGGCATTGTGACGCAATGTTTCCTCTGTAAATTAGGCTTTTCACAAAGAGAAACTTATGTGTGCAGTTAAATGGTGAGAACATAACCTAATAAGCTGATTACAATGTCAATTAACTACTCTAAGAAAAACTTCAGCTTTTTGTTTACGAAATATCATTTCAAGTAACACATCCCGCTGAAGAAAAGAACAGCTATCAACTCTTCACTTACATAATCAGAATAAATAAATACAAATCAAAAGGGAATAAATTATAGACATTCATGTAATACGGGTAGTGATGGCTTATTGGAAACGTCCCTGCCTGGCGATCGACTGGGGTTCGAGACACGCTCAAGCTCAAAAGTTTCTTGTAGTGTCTGCAACCTCACCATCCTTGTGAGGTATGGATGACGTGTCTGGGAGAACCTATAGGTCTACCTGCTGACCCATCAACAGCCATTGTCTAAACCTCCCTGGTCCTAGATTGGGTAGAGGGGGAGCTTGGGCGCTGATCATATGTACTGTAAATAGCCAGTCTCTCATTATCCTATCTCTACGGCAATGTCACCGTCCCTTGCCTCTGCCATTCATGAGCGACCTTTAACCCTTCAAGCCATAAACCTTGAAACATACAAACAGACGTAGATGCGTAAATAGACGCAACAAAACGCAGCTTTCGCGGATAAATACAAACAGGTGAAAAGAAAACTCGAGCTCGCAAAGGGTCTCAACATCAAACGAATGCACTTAAAGGAAAATCCTAAATCGATCGAACAACAAGAGTGGGAGACAGCCAAGATATTTTCCACCTTCAGTATTAATCCAATATAGAAGCAGCGAGATTCGACAAAAAAAAAAAAAATTCACAAGAATGACGACATCATTTCTTTCAATATGAATTTAATTAATAAAATTACGTGTCATTCTCTCTTCCTAAGATTGTGTTTTCCAGTTATCCACCTCCCTAAAAGTATCAACCTTGCATTTAATAAATTTCTTTTGAAACATAAGAAAAATACTATTATGCTTAAAATTAAAATTTCTTTCCAGAGGGAGGCAATATAAACTCGGTTCTTTTTTCCGATTCTCCCCGGCCAACTCCTCTTTACACCAGATCCCCCTTATCATCTGCCCCTTTTTCCCAAGTTTTCACTTTTTTTCGCCTTTCCTTCACCCAATGCGCCATCACCATTTCCGGTATCTTTTCCGCCTCATTTCTTTCAATCATTTTTCCCTCCCTCCCTTACTCCCCTTGATCTCATACCCTAGTTGCCCCTACACTCTTTCCCTTCATATCCATAAGGTCTCTCTCTCTCTCTCTCTCTCTCTCTCTCTCTCTCTCTCTCTCTCTCTCTTCTATTTTTCTATCGTGAAATTTGATGGCGCCAGAGGAAGTCTTTCATTTGCCTACCACCTGGCTCTAGAAAATTGCTAAAAGGAATGATTCACATTGATTAGCTTATCACAAATTCTATCACATTAATAACGGATCAAAATGATCCAGCGTCCTTGAAATGAAAACAAAAGTGATGTGGAAACCTTCTTTATAATTCCAGATAAACAAATTGTCACAATATCTAAACACCGCAATCTTATAGATAAACACGGAAAACATTAAAGCATGGATTCTTAATTTCTTAATTTATATAAGGGCTGATAACTACAACGGGTGTGGTGCTAAAATTGCAGAGCAATGAATTCACAATAGCAAGGTTGGTGATTCACACCCGGCCTACTGCCCACCAGCCGAAGTGACTGTCAATCAAGTAAAGAGGCAGGCGTTAGCAGCATCCCCCTTAAAGACTTGGTTACAACTGAAGTGCCTACTTTCTTCAGTGACACATTTTTCAAAAGGGAAAAAGGCGTAAAAAAAAATATAATGACGTTGGAACTACAATTTCTAATTAACATATTTTGTACTTTAAAAAATTAGAAGACCACCATTATAAGGTCACAACTTACGAATTCCTGATTTTTAAATACAAGATTGAAATAGCCTAAAGTGCAGTTGGTACGGTTTTATCTCAAACATCACCTTTAAATCCTAGTTAACAATGGACCACATCGATTGTGAAATATTCAGAGAACATTTGTATAAAAACTTTTTCCAGGCAAGAATGTTTTAACTAAATTATTCTCAAGCACGAACGGTGGAATATTATTACTCTCTAAAGTCAACAAACGGGAATCTAACCTTGGAAAGTTATCAATAATATTTTTACTCAATTTTTATTGCAAACTAGTAACACTTCTTATCAACGTGACTTATACTTTACGTCATTGTATTCATTCCTCTAGCAAAAAATATGACAAATCAAAAGAGTATTTCAGACATAACTCATCATATTTGATTTTTTTTTTCTAATATAATAGCCTTAGACTATCATTATACAGATCTCACAGGTTTTATACTCCACCATTTCATTCATCTCTAACCAGATCCTCTTTTATTTCTATAAAAATAAATAACCCGATCTTAAAATAATAACCTTTGAAGAATCTGCGCAGATCGCAATTATACTTAATTATTCTCCCTAATACAAAAATCAAATGAAAAAGAAATCGCTTCACATAAACGCACACATATATATATACCATGTGCGTGCAAATTGTATATTTGTGCTAAACATATCAAGTTATGTAAGATATAGAATAAATTCCCCTCCCTTTCGGTCTCCCATAAGACTTAGCAAACTTGTACGGTACCTGGAGTCCTGATCCCTTTCCCGCACCACTTCCGAAACTCCTTCTTGGGCGGCATGAGAGCAGACACACCGAGACAGCCCAAATGGGCTTCGTTGAACGCAATAGAGGGGATACGCCTCAAGAAGTCTTTGTAAGGAAGAAGAAAACAAACAGGAAACGGACAACGGGAAATGACTGGCAAGCGAAAGATGAGGACACGGCCCTTTTCACCTCGTCGTCATTGTAATTTATGAACGTGATTCTTGACAATCCTATTTGCTCAATGGGTTTCTTGTTGCATCCTCTCTTAATTTGGATGTTTCAGCAGATGTACTTTAAAATTACAAGATCACTAGTTTGGCCATTTCCTAAGATAAATTGCTTCTAGTGACGTATTCTTATCCGCTATTGCAAAATCTTTGGACATTCTTATCAAGCTGTCCTTTCTCAAATACTTTTAATCCTGTTTTCTTATTAGATTACTAGTTTGCCCTTAAGCATGAGTGATCTTCAGAAGATATGCACATCATAAACAGGAGCTTCAAAGAATTTTCTGTTTTGCTTTTGATATCTCTAAGGTACAAGAGACTGTCAGAAGACTCTGGTCCAAATTTTGGACTTTAGGTTTTACTTGTGAAAACATGGTTTTCCCGCAATTCAAATTCTTTAAAGTTATTATAGCTAACAGAGTACTTATGCTCTTTACTATTTCAAATTGCGTTTCTAGACATACTGCTCATTTATCTTCGTCAGCTTTAGTATTTTCTGAAAACGCTCTTAACATTAACTTGACCCTCTTTACTTTTCCAACTCCACCTTCCAGCCTCCCAAGTTTGTACTATCTCTAACTGCTCTTTATTCAATATATTCTACCGCTTCTTTCTCAACAGATTCTTAACTATTTGATGATAAAAACCAGCTATTTCAATTGCTTCAACTTTCTATTATCAAAAAAAAAATATAAAAATACAAAACAGTTGTTCCACTTAAAAGTCATTAACCAAAACCCTTTTATTATTCAAAAGAACAATGCATGATGCTACTCTTTTTCCTCAATCTTTGGAATATTGCCCTGATATTAAGGAGTTACTTCCTTTGTCCTCCATTCCCATCAGCGATATTGTTTTCACTTTTTCTCTTGATCCTCTTTCTTTTCACTCCCACAAATTCTTCCTGTATCTTTCCTTTGAATGCATTTCAGACATGTTTCTATTATGTTGATTAGTAAACAAAATCTTTCAGATGATTATATAATCTACTACACACTATTCATAATCATCTATTGGATGTGTTTATCAATATATGTTAACATTTATGTATCGATAACAAAGTTACACAGAATGCTGTGTATAGAATATCGCCAAGGACGTTACAAACGACGAAGAAATATCGTTATATCCATGAAAATATATATGAAAGGACAATTGTGGATGGGGCAAAGATACTCAAAAAGTTTATTTATAAGTAATCTTGTTCAGAGAGAGAGAGAGAGAGAGAGAGAGAGAGAGAGAGAGAGAGAGAGAGAGAGAGAGAGAGAGAGAGAGTAATAATAATAATGAATAATAAAAATAATATTAGTTAAGAGAAGAATATAGAAAATACAGGCTCTTATGAATATCTGCAATATATCATTAATCTTTATAAGCATAATTTCCGGAAAATAACCACGTAGATTCCATTATTAATGTCTACAATTTTGGTGTTGTCTCATAGGGAATGGGGATAACCTTTAAAGGTAACGTTTCCTAATTTAACGAACTTACTGAAAAATTAAACATGATCTGAATCAATTTCAAAAGATCAAAATATTTTGTATCATGGGTTAGAATATCTTGTTTAGTGTAACAGGACAGTTTTCATAAAATTGCTAACTAAGAACTATGATTCGAAAAAGGTGTGATTTTCTTCACTTTTACATATCCTCTTTAAAAAAAACTAAACCCGGATTAAACTTCAATAAAATATTGGTTTTCTTCATTAAACCTATATCCCTGATTATATAAAAAATAAATTAGATGTTACATGAAACTACCTATTAACTAATGATTTCAGCAACCCCATGAATTCGTAATCAGAAGATAAACGTGATCATACGTTGACTAATTACTGTTGAACAACGCACTAAATCACAACTGCAGCCATCTGTGACGTTACGACTAATAAAAATATCATTAAAATCAAATATAACAACCATAATAAAAGTAGAAGCTAATTATATTGGCCCTGTAATCATAGCCAAATAAAAGACAATATGAAAAGTAAATAAAACTAAATTCTTCACATAAAAATGGCATACTGATCACGATGATGGAGGGACTTCCACGTGTATAAAATAAAGATATTTTTTTTTTTATATTTTTAGGCATATTTGGTCCGTAAGGGCATAGTATATTTAATTGTTCATATCTGAAACAGTAGGGCACTTTGAAGATGAAACTGAAGGCTGTATGTTTACCACAAAAATACCGGTCACGGTATCAGCAGCAGCAAAGATAAAACAATGCAACAATATATACGAATGATTTGACATTAGAACAGGCATAGTAATTAGATGTGATGTAGTGAGAATCAAGTTGAATAGGTGAAGTACCCAAGGCAGTATGCTATGCTCGATGCCATATACTGTCCTTTAATGCCAGATCATTATGTAACATTCAGAGCCGAGTCATAAAAGCAAATGATGGTCCCTCATGTAGAGTTGTAGACTACTATGAACCTCAAGAGATTGGTCCATCAACTATACAGTAATGAACCGCAGTCCATCGTGTAAACAGTGACCAAACCTAAAGAAATGTAAACCTTGTAAGCTGAGTGAGGACTGGAGGTTCACCATGTGAAAAGAATAGGGATTCATAACAGGAATCGTACCATGTAATGGGAGCTGTAATGAACTCAGGCATGCATCATGTGAGCTATGAACAGCTGCGTTTGCCGAAATGAACCCTTGGAATCAATCTGTGAAATACGATAAATACATAAAGCATTTCAAACATTCTTCATCCTTTAATCTTTGATAGAAGTTTACCACCGCTTTGTCACTTCTCTGCACTAACTCTAACTTCTCTAACTTCCGGTATTCCCTACTCCACATAATATTATACTGTAAAAACCAAGTATTCAGCTTTCATTTGAATATCCATGCTTCACTTCACCCCTTGAAGATATTCAGCTACTGTATCCCCTTCAGGTTTAATTTTTTATCCCAGACTATAACCATCTTCTACATTCACTTCCAAATTATTATAATAATCAGCATCAACAAACACCACTGGAAGATTTAATCAATCTAGAAAAGTGCCCTGACTGAGTGGTGCGATACTCTGTTCACGTGTGCAGGTTCACGGATCACTCCCATCTTATCACTTAAAAGTTCATGCAAGCAGTGGTGTTGGGCGAGCTGTTGAAAATCAGATGATTCTATCACTCTGCCATCCAACAAACCCCCCCCCCCCCCCACCCTTTACCCCCCAACCCTTCCAGGCAAAGGGAATAATAGCTTATTGGATGAATAGAAACCAAATTGGAATGTGCAAATGGATTGAACAAAGTCTCCTTTAAGAAAATGAAGTATTAGTGTTGGATGTGAATGGAAGAAAAATGATGGAAGGTGTAAATATGAATTATTTACGGCGTATTTGTCGTCTAAAAAAAATGAAAGGATGATAAATGAGATCTGCAGGAGTGGTAAAATGGTTTGCCAAAGTTACAGGATGGATCAGTGTTACGTCACTTGGAAAGAATAGAAGATGATAGATAGGTCGGTGAAAAGAGTACTTAATTTAGAAGCTTTGGGATGAAGAAGTCCAAAAGAGGATGACTAATTGTGTGAAAGTAGTATTGAAAAGGAAGGGTGAAGACACAGTTTATTTATAGACCTATGGTGCTCGACGCGCTGGATCTTCTGAGTAGCTATAAAAAGTAGCAATCTCTGTGGAAATCTCACCAGGTTACTAGTGAATATGACAGTAACCATTGTCTTTTCTTTTCTTTAATGCCAGCTGTTTTACAGGAAATGGCTTTTTATGTTGGAAAAATATCAATACACACCACAGAGAGAGAGAGAGAGAGAGAGAGAGAGAGAGAGAGAGAGAGAGAGAGAGAGAGAGAGAGAGAGAGAGAGAGAGAGAATTTGATATCCATTTCCTTCGAAAGTTACTGCATTCGTTCATCATCAGCAAGTGTGATTGACAGCATACGATATAATACTCAGCCATCATACTGCCTGCTTCTCTCCAGCATCCCAGCCTAACATCAAGCTTTCCTCATAACATCCCAAAAGTATCTTCCATTCTGAACTTTATCGTTCATTCGCCGATTTAAGACAACCGTCTAGGAAGAAGGTAAGGGATGAAAAGAGAGAGAGAGAGAAAAAAAGAAGGGGGAACGATCAACAAGAAGTTACGAATATGAGGCATTTTTTGAAAGGAAGATAGGCAGCCCGGACCCGGAAAAGATCTTATATCCTCCATATTGTGACTCCTGTCAAAATCTCTCTCTCTCTCTCTCTCTCTCTCTCTCTCTCTCTCTCTCTCTCTCTCTCTCTCTCTTCTTTTCACCTATAAATTGAGATTTTTTTTCCTGCCCAAGTTAAGTCTACAATTAGGAAAGATATTTTTACCTTCACGACCTTCAAAAAATTTGATACGTAACTTATTAAATATATTCATCTTATTATTATTATTATTATTATTATTATTATTATTATTATTATTATTATTATTATTATTCAATGTTTTTATGTTGACCAGGCTGACATGAGTCTTTTTATAGTTTATATATGACATATCTGTTTTTGACGTTGTTAATAGTTTATATAGGACATATCTGTTTTGACGTTGTTACTACTTTTAGAATGATTTATTGTTAATTTATTCTCATCATTTATTTATTGCCTTATTTCCTTTCCCAACTGGGCTATTTTTTCCTATTGGAGCCTTTGGGCTTATAGCATCTTGCTTTTCCAACTAGGGTTGTAGCTTGGCTAGTAATAATAATAATAATAATAATAATAATAATAATAATAATAATAATAATAATAATAATAGCTGTGTTGTAATCCAAATATTAAAATAAGAATGCTTGAAGCCAGTGGACTCTAATAGAGAAAACCGTATAACAAATTATGAAATGTGTAATAGACATACCATAGAATATCCAAAAAGCTGAAATAACTCAACTTCATGACTACGATTATCATTCAATAATTTATTAACATCTACAGTAAATTTTCTTTAAAAGTGTGTGGTATTGAACTTTATGAAAGAAAATACTAATGGTACAACTATGTTCAAATTCAATACTACATAGACGATGGTATAGTATAAATTTGGGAAGATATGAATACAAAAGAAGGTGAGGATTTGGTCAAAATCTATAAAATCTGTACAGAGAACTAATTTACATATGATGCCAAAGTATAATGCTAATATTTTAATAAGAAATTTAATGTAAATAAATTTTTTTCCAACAATAGGCTGAACACAAACCTACGAAAATGATAAAAAGAACCGTCAATAAGAAAGAATTTAACCATTTCTTTATGAAAAAACCTCCAAAAATCTTGAAACTTTCTCAATACTCAATGCAGCTGGAAAACTGATGGACCTGCTTAAATTCTCAACCTGAACTTACAGTCACGGGTGACATCAAGAATTCTAGGAGTTGTAAGAAGTTAAAGAAACGCTGACAATGAAAAGTCAGGAGGGGAAGAATCCACACAACTACAGCTATTAACATTATATATATATATATATATATATATATATATATATATATATATATATATATATATATATATATATATATATATATCTGAATAGGTATGAAAGTATTTGTGATATATACATACTCAGTATGTATCTACATATATGTTTATGAATATATATATATATATATATATATATATATATATATATATATATATGTATATATATATATATATACATATATATATACATATATATATATATATATATATATATATATAAGTTTATATATTTGTGTATATATATAACAAATATATATAAACATACGCATACGCATAAACATAATACACAGATATGGCAATCATTTGACGCCCTGTATAGCTAACATACAGCATTGACAAGGTATTTTTAAGGCCGAGTACAAACTAGATTCCAACATCAATATACGGTAAAAGACAAGATGAATTTAAGCCAGAGTATCACCCAGATGCCATCGCAGATATTCAGCATAACCGAAGTGCTTTTGAGGCCCAATATAGTCAAGGCGCTATTGCAAGCATACAGTATAGCCAAGGTGCTTTTAAAGCCCAGTATAACACAGATATCACCGAGACATATCATAAATAAAGTTATTTTGAGGGTTAGTAGAGCCAAGATACCATCGTTACATTTGGCATACGCAATGTGATTTGGAGGCATAGTGCAGGCTAGTGTGGTCAAGGTGCTTTTGAGGACCAGTATGGTCCATATAACACTGCCAAAATTCGGCAGAGACCATGTACTTTTGACACACAGTATAGCCTAGATAACATCGCAAACACCATAGACAAGATGGTTTTGACACCCACTATAGCCTTGTTGCCACTGCCAACAATCAACATAGACAAGGTCCTTTCAGGAGACCCAATATATATATAATGTCCACAATATACATGGCAGAAAGGCTTCTTTTCACCCCCCAGATACCATCGCCAATAAACAAAATAAGACTAGTTGCTTTAGACGCCCAGTATAGACCAGATACCATAGGGAACATAAGAGCATATACAAGAAGCTCTTGATACATAGTAAAACCCAGATGCCATCCCCCACATACTGTATGGCCAAGGCATTTTTGAGGTCCAGTATGACCCAGATGCCATCACCCACATAAAACATACACTAGGTTTTTTTTTAGGTCCAGCGGAGTCATGACATCATTGCCAACATAGAGCATAGTCAAGATTCTTTTCAGGCCCAGAATAGCCTAGGTGCTATCGCCAACATAGGGTATACGTAATATGCTTTAGATGTCCTGTAAAGCACATAATCGACTGTTTTTGGGGGCCACTATAATCCAAATGTCATCACCAACTTATGGGATGACCAAGGTTCTTTTGAGCCCTGTATAGCTATGATATCATCACAAAGATGAAGTATAAACACAGTGTTTCTAATGCATAGCACAGCCAAGATGCCATGGCCAATATATGGCATAACAAAGGACTTCTGAGGTCCAACATAGTACAGATATCATAAATATATGGCATAGCCCCGAAGATAAAGAACCAGATGCTATCGACAACATACGTCAAAGCCAAGGTGCTTACTTTATGCTTTTGTTCTGCGATGAAATTGGCGCTAATTACTTGTCAATTCCATCAATCTCCTCATAACAACAAATCATCCACGTCACACCGTATTAAAAGGTGTTGATACCTCAATAATATAAGTCTTTTTTGCTAAAACCATAAATAAGATTCTTGAAAAAAGTAGACCATGACAATTAAAGAGAGTAAACAATTTTATGATATTTCTTGTTTTCCATGATTTCATCAAAGAGCCCACTTTTATTAGTGTCTCCCATTTGCTATTATGCTATACAAATATATATAAGCCAGTTCCAAACTTTGGTATATTGCATTCCCACCGATGTAAAAATAATTTTGATAGAAAGAAGAGAGTGCAGCGAAGTAAATATATGTTGATCTTGTTTACTTTGTTGAAACAGAGTATTTACCCATACAGCATTATAAATTCTGTCAACAAGGAACCATAAAGATCCAGCAGCTTTTAGTCTCTGATGGTCGTTAGGTCAACATGAGAAGGGCGCACATTCACAGAATATTGTAGAAATTCTGGACCCAGACCACAACTAATATTAACGATTAATAGTAACCAGTTTTAATAATCAGAGGCACTTAAATACGAATTGCAAGCGGAGATGGATAAGTGAAATTTATTGAATCATGGCCATATGATTCAGCACTGAGACTGGGGAGGCAACTCTGTGGTAGAGTATAACTTTGGGAAAACCTTGCTGTTGCACTACGGAGTAAATATTAAAAGATATTGGATAGCAAAACGGACGGAAGAAAGTGGGAAAAGAGATAAAGTAAAAGGCTAGGATGTAGCTAGGAGATAGTAGGCACTGCAAAGACCCTATAGTAAAGCCTACAGTGTTCCATGTGAAGGGCAATCGTAGCACTAACCCCTCTACCTCCCTCGAGAACCAAGAGGAATTGTTTATTGTGACTACTAAAAAATTGTCTACCAGACGATTTACCTAGTTTAACCTGTTTCCATTACCGGTAATAAATACACCATTCCTTATACAGAAAAAGAACAGATTAATATTTGTTTTCTATAAATGTGCAAGTTCACTATGAATTGTGAAACCCACTTTATTGACTTTACTACTTTAAGTTTCTTATGACATCATCAATAATACATAAAGATCAGAATCTCAAACAATATCAAAACAATTCCAATTTCAAAGCCTACCTAGATTTCTGTTTGGAAGCCATTAATTATTATAAATACCACCTCCAATTAAATATCTGATCCTATATGAAGATAAAATCTGCAAGACTAATAATCAGCAGTAAACCAAAGAACTACTGGCAGAGAATAGAAGATAAGTTGCTAACAAAGAACAGCTAAATGGCCTATAATAATAACATCCCTAACCCACATTCCGTCAGTCTGAAAGTTTTTTCGAGTGTCCCAAACCTTACAATCCTTTTGAGCTAGGGATTGAGGGCTTGTCAAGGCTTATAGATTTACCTGCTGAATCATCAATGGAGAGGGTGATGTGGGAGTTTAATCATACCTGTGTGTGTTTATATATATATATGTATATATATATATATATATATATATATATGTACATATATATATATATATGTGTGTGTGTATATATACACACACATATATATATATGTGTATATATATATATATATATATATGTATGTATGTATGTATATGTATAAGATTGGTATCTAGGACACTTTGAAGATAAACAATGACATTTTCCTTGCATTTTCTGCTTATACGTATCAAAGCCTTTATCAACAAAGCAAATTAATGTTTTCTCATCCATCAATAAAGAGAAAGAGAAAGACACTTCTGGAGTCTAGAATGTTGAACAAATATCAGTTATTATAATTATTATTATTATCATTATTATCATTATTATTATTATCATTATTATTATTACTATCCAAGCTACAACCCTAGTTGGAAAAGCAAGGTGCTAAACGCCCAAGGGCTCAAAGGAAACAGTTGAAAGCATATCCTAGCGAAAAATGATAGCTGAAAGGAAATATGAGCAAATCTAATTCTATGATGAAAAATTAAAAGTTAAGAAAATGTGGCAACGAATATCAGCTTGTATGATGAAAAAAAAATGAAAGTGATTGATCCATATAGGTATTTGAAGTAAATGCAGTGGAATATTGAACAGAATTGGTAAGGAAGGAAATATAACAGAATTTCTGCAAAGGCTTTAGCTGAGAAGAAGACTTATTGTATGCAAAAGCTGGAATTCATGCGGGGCTGATTGAGCGAGCTCTCCTTGAAAGTGAAGCATGGACACTGAATACAAATTCAAGAAAAACTAAAGGAGCTGCCTGGATAATTGTGTGTGCACTATAAGAATGAATCTCTTTAAAACACTAAGAAACGGAACAGATATGAATTATATTTTTATAAATATACACTTAAAAAAAAAACGTAATTTTAATCAGAAATTCTCCGTAAAAAATATACTGTTTACTGCCATATTTCAGTAAAATACAGGCGACCGTAATTATTACCCTACTTTGTTATTATCTATTACGGGTTGGTGACCGTAAATATCACTCCTTTATGTCAATATATCCGTTTTTAAAACGGTAAATGCCTGGTAACATTTATTCCAGGATTTTTACAGTTTTTTTACGGTAAATTTTTAACAGTGTAGCATGTGAAAAGATGGATCGGTATTCAGACGTGGTTTGTAGAAATGGAGACAATTATTGTTTTTTCATAGGGATGTATATTTCTGAGGAATGAACTGCAATATACATATGAATACTTGTTTGAATTAGGCGGAGGATGTATTGGAATACTTATGATAATACTTAGACGAGAATCATTAACTCGCTTCATGAAAATGTTAATCCTTATTCCCCTTTGCGCACTAAAAATAATAGGGGTAATCCAAAAGTTGTTATCTGTCCTTTACTTGGTTTCCATTTTTGGGGTGTTCGTTCTTACGTTTCATGATATTCATTCTAAATTTGTAATGGCTATTAAAAATACATAAAGAATTAATAATAAAACCGTTACCTAAAGTCATTCCATTCACATAATCGTATTCATCGTCGCCAATATTACCATTCACAATTATCTTCATCGTCGCCAATATTACCGTAATCACTATTTTCATAACTGACGGCAAATGCATTGAATAAGCCAGGGAGCAATATTTCCTTTCCTTGGACTCGCATCGAAAAAGAGCAATGACAATAACAGCAAGAATTGCAAGCAAGAGCCGTCTTAAAGGCAGGTATGGCTAATTCACCGTCAAGAGACTTTTGGGGGGAGGGAGCCCGCCCGAAAGAGCGCGGGCAAAAGGACAGCATAAATAGTTCCTAAAGTCTACTTGAAGATGAAAAATTGACGCCTACTTCAGACTTCTTCCTTCATTTCTTTTGTCATTTCCCCACTTCTCTGAAGTTCTTTCTAAAAATCATTTTACTTTCTAACTGGTGCTGAGTCGAGAAAGAGGAATAACGACTTGGGATTGGAGCGGCAGAGATGTCATAGATTTCAAAAATGGTATTTTCTCTTTTTCTTTGGATTTCATCAGAAAAGATGACGAAAAGAGATACAACTATTTTAAACTTTTTTTTCTTTTAATTGGAACTTACGTCTGCGATATACATTTTCAATAACATGGATGGGTGTTCATCAGTTAATATTTGACAGTATTTAGACTAATTAACTAGGGGACCCAAACTCCCCCAAAATTTTCAAAATAATGGAAAAAAAAATTGAGAAACACAATTATATGGTGGCCTATTTGGTAACGCCTGTGACTGGTGATCACCAGACTTGGGTTCGAGTCCCGCTCAAGCTCGTTAGTTCTTTTAGTGGCTACAACCTTACCATCGTTGTGAGCTAAAGTTGGGGGGTTTGGGCGAGCTTATAAGACTACCTGCTGAGTCATCAGCAGCCATTGCCTGCCCCTCCTTGGTCCTAGCTTGGATGGAGAGGGGGTTTGGGCGCTGATCATATGTATATACGGTCAGTCACTAAGGGCATAGTCCTGATTGCTAGGGCAACGTCACTGTCCTTTGCCTCTGCCATTCATGAATGGCCTTTAAAACCTTTAAATGAAATATGAAATCACAAAAGCAAATAAAATGATGCTTCAACTGGTTATTACTTACACCAGTATTTTGTACTTTAATCACACAGAGTGTTTCAGTCTCTTTTTTCATTCTGACAAAACAACACATTTGAAATGATATGCATTAACAAATGAAAAGAAAAATCTTCTAACAAATATTTATCCTCAATACCACCAATTTTACATATCATACCATTGATAACCCTTTTACTTTTAGTCTAATGAATTTCCGAGCAAACAACCTTCTGGTCAAAGCAATTACTTAGGGGATATCTTTCAGGATTTTTCAGGGTTATTGACGAATGTCTGTCAAATCATCAACTTTCAGTGTATCTGAACAACTAACACCTAAATCCATAAAAAAAAAAACACGATATAATTCTAAAACAGAAATTAGAACCATCCATTCATCGCGTATCATTCACCCCACAAAAGTTTTAAAACAGGTCATCAGCTTTGAATATTTTGGCAGAGTCCCCTCAAAACAAAAGATGTTAAGGCCATAAAACTTTGTTCAGAATCTACAACGGAGGCTAAAATAATTATTTTCATAATTTTTCATTAGGGAGACGCCAAAGAGGAGACAGAGAGATATGCAAACAGCGAGAGAGATGTCCAAGAGTTAGATATAAAGCTTTTAGCTTCTATGTAATAAATCCGTATAAATTATCCATGGCATTCTTGCAAAATATAAATCTTGCAGTATATTAAATGATTCATATCTCATATTCTAATACATCCCTACAAATGTTCCAAAAACTCACAATATAAAGTCACTACTTTGACGATATATGGAGCTATATAATTCCCAAATATTATTAATAAAAAAAAAAAAAAAAAAAAAGAGAGAGAAGAAGAAGAAGAAGAAGAAGAAGAAGAAGAAGAAGAAGAAGAAGAAGAAGAAGAAGAAGAAGAAGAAGAAGGTTGATATAAGCGTCTGGTATTTATTTTAATTTTAAGCCATCTAAAGTTGAAAGTAATAAGTGGGAGTATCTTAATCAATAGATACAAAGTAATGAATCTGTGATTATGGCTTTTATAAATTTTATATTTCAACGTTTTAATTCAAATAGCATGTAGCATGAAGTGCCGATGTAACTGGCCATATGTAGCAATGCTAAGTGTATGATTGGACCCACAGAAGAAATCCTTCCTATTTCATAATGATTTCTTTCCTTAGGAATCCTTATTTTGCGCGCGCACGCGCGCACACACACACACACACACACACATATATATAAATATATATATATATATATATATATATGTGTGTGTGTGTGTGTGTGTGTGTGTGTGTGTGTTTAAGTATGAATTTCCACAACATTTATGCAGAAAGTTAAAAATGGAAATTGAAAAATAAATCTATAATCTCCTTTTCGTGACAGTAGTTTATTCAGTTTTGTAACCATTACTTCATTTCAGAGCAGAACCATTTATATGGAATATTCATTTTTAATTTCATGGAACACATGCAATTCTACGGAGACCCACTTCTATACTTCATTGATCTACGTTTCTACAAGGTTTCTTACAGATTTCCAAAATGCCATCATTCAATGCCTCGTTCTACTCATATTTTGGTTTCTAGTAGGTCAAATAATATTCTAAAATCATCTGAACTTTACCATTATTTAAAAAGAGAGAGAAGAAGAAGAAGAAGAAGAAGAAGAAGAAGAAGAAGAAGAAGAAGAAGAAGAAGAAGAAGAAGAAGAAGAAGAAGAAGAAGAAGGTTGATATAAGCGTCTGGTATTTATTTTAATTTTAAGCCATCTAAAGTTGAAAGTAATAAGTGGGAGTATCTTAATCAATAGATACAAAGTAATGAATCTGTGATTATGGCTTTTATAAATTTTATATTTCAACGTTTTAATTCAAATAGCATGTAGCATGAAGTGCCGATGTAACTGGCCATATGTAGCAATGCTAAGTGTATGATTGGACCCACAGAAGAAATCCTTCCTATTTCATAATGATTTCTTTCCTTAGGAATCCTTATTTTGCGCGCGCACGCGCACACACACACACACACACATATATATATAAATATATATATATATATATATATATATATATATATATATATATATATATATACATATATATATATATATATATATGTGTGTGTGTGTGTGTGTGTGTGTGTTTAAGTATGAATTTCCACAACATTTATGCAGAAAGTTAAAAATGGAAATTGAAAAATAAATCTATAATCTCCTTTTCGTGACAGTAGTTTATTCAGTTTTGTAACCATTACTTCATTTCAGAGCAGAACCATTTATATGGAATATTCATTTTTAATTTCATGGAACACATGCAATTCTACGGAGACCCACTTCTATACTTCATTGATCTACGTTTCTACAAGGTTTCTTACAGATTTCCAAAATGCCATCATTCAATGCCTTGTTCTACTCATATTTTGGTTTCTAGTAGGTCAAATAATATTCTAAAATCATCTGAACTTTACCATTATTTAAAAAGAGAGAGAAGAAGAAGAAGAAGAAGAAGAAGAAGAAGAAGAAGAAGAAGAAGAAGAAGAAGAAGAAGAAGGTTGATATAAGCGTCTGGTATTTATTTTAATTTTAAGCCATCTAAAGTTGAAAGTAATAAGTGGGAGTATCTTAATCAATAGATACAAAGTAATGAATCTGTGATTATGGCTTTTATAAATTTTATATTTCAACGTTTTAATTCAAATAGCATGTAGCATGAAGTGCCGATGTAACTGGCCATATGTAGCAATGCTAAGTGTATGATTGGACCCACAGAAGAAATCCTTCCTATTTCATAATGATTTCTTTCCTTAGGAATCCTTATTTTGCGCGCGCACGCAACATTTATGCAGAAAGTTAAAAATGGAAATTGAAAAATAAATCTATAATCTCCTTTTCGTGACAGTAGTTTATTCAGTTTTGTAACCATTACTTCATTTCAGAGCAGAACCATTTATATGGAACATTCATTTTTAATTTCATGGAACACATGCAATTCTACGGAGACCCACTTCTATACTTCATTGATCTACGTTTCTACAAGGTTTCTTACAGATTTCCAAAATGCCATCATTCAATGCCTTGTTCTACTCATATTTTGGTTTCTAGTAGGTCAAATAATATTCTAAAATCATCTGAACTTTACCATTATTTAAAATTTCTATCGAAACCATCAATATTGGGATTTAGGAACAACAGTTAGAGTTCATTAACATTTTTATACTATTTAACAATCTAATAAATATCCTTTCAACAAAAGAATAACTGACATTCAATTTCATCATTCCTTTTACACGTTTAAATGATCTTTTTCTTCAACAATGTTTCTAAGAAGCCAATGAGATCGTTACTGCTTTTTATCTCTTGTAAAAATAGATATCGAAAGCTCTCTGATAGACTGTCTGATAATCTAACACAACGTTAACCCAACTTATGTGGTTTTGATCACGTCTAATCCTCAAGCTTCACTAACAGTTTTGTCTCCAAAACTTAACCACTCATTAAAATTGAGACATGCTTTTCTTCGCTATTAGAAAAATAAATCCTTTGAAAAGGAGGCCCTGAGTAACGTTTTTCTCAAAATAATTCAGCAACATATACCAACTGATACAAGTAAAGGAAATGCTAAAATAAAACAAAAGTCTAAAGATAAACTTAGCCAGCTATAAATCTGGAAGTCATTCCCTACCATAAATAATGAATAACATGCAACGAAAGGCAGAACACGTCATGGAAATAAATATCAAATATCATCTACTTGCACATCATCAACCCAATGAAGAAAACCCGTGGAGCAAAATCTTGAAGATGGAAGGAGGGAAGCGAGGAGCTTGATCTTATGACAGCCAATCAGCGAACGTCTCCACACAGCCAATCACTGATCACATCGAGACTAGATGTATCATGAGATAAAGGCAAAAGGAGAGACAGCTTAACATGTTTGAAGTCACTCACTTCTCCAGCATCTTTTCCCCGCAACCTTCTAACGTATCTCACCACGATATATTCCGCACCGTCTCTTTTTCCCTGTCAGAAGACATTATATTCGGTCTTGCAACTTTCTTCCTTACTTAATCTGACATCAAACAATAAGCGCAGTCGTCAAGGTATAACAATCTGTGCTCGTTTTGCGACCTAAGGCATATTTGGTACGGCTTATTTCTTCCAAGAAATGTGTATAACACAGCTGTAACAGGTCATAACTACGATTTATCATTGTTGTTATTATTACTCCTTTGGAAAAGTAAAAAGAAACAGAAACTGTGTTGTGCCATCATAAAAACGATACAAAGTACATACAGCAATTTGTTGCTAATGATCTCTCTCTCTCTCTCTCTCTCTCTCTCTCTCTCTCTCTCTCTCTCTCTCCCTCTCTCTCTCTCTCTCTCCTTCCTGGGAGCCATGTTTAATTGAAAACAAACATTGACAGTGAAATAAATTATTTCTTGTTCAAAATAAGCGTAAATAATCCCGATCTTGTACAAACATTGCAAAAGTCCTCGGAAAGAATCGATCATTTTACAGTTTGTGATACGTAAAAACTATCCTAAAAGAAATAACTTTTTAATAGATTTAAAAAAAAAAACTGTCAACTCACCCACCCACTCTCACAAGAAATGCTGAGAGAGAGAGAGAGAGAGAGAGAGAGAGAGAGAGAGAGAGAGAGAGAGAGAGAGAGAGAGAGAGAGAGAGAATTCTTGACATAAAATCTAACCCCATCAAAATTAATATCCTATCCGTATTAAAGCTTATTTCTTGAAAACATCAAAATAGACTACGAAAATCTTAATTACCTTAATGATAATCATGGAAAATGAAAGAAACAGAAAATCACGTCTAGAAGACCACTTTGAGAAAAATGTTGCATTGCCTCTCATTAGAATGTGAACTACACTTCAGTTCGAACGTGACTGCTGAATCAGAGGGTGGAAAGTCAAAACATTCGAAACTATTTTTGCCGATAAGAAGCTACATGAAATCTGCATGTATTAATGTTTCAGCACGAACACAAGAACATGAGTATGAATAAGAAGATGAATACATATAAACGCATATGTATTTATAACGATCATTCTACGCATTGGGAATTTACAATCAAACATATCAAGTTGGTTAAAAAAAAGATAAGCACATAACAAGGAAGTTTACTAACATCCCTAATAAGGTTTACCTCGCGACGGAATTTTCTTAAATCTACTGATATCAAGATAAAAGAACATTAATATTTGGAATAGAATCTTTTTCAAAATATTAAACACTAAAATGAGAAAGATATAAATTATTAGACATATCTCATAATCTTCGAACAAATATTTCATAGCCCAAATAACATTTTGGTTTAGTTAAACTATATACAAACAAAACAACTAAAATTGTTCAGTCCAAATACATAAATGACCTCAGTAGATATATTGCATTTACGAGCAAACGACGAAGAGACTTGACATTGGATGACTCCCGTAAGGATATCAAGGGGTTTGGTAAGAGAACGTGAGAAGAGGCAAAACTACTGAGTGCGATGACTCACATACACATATTTTAATTAGAGAGAGAGAGAGAGAGAGAGAGAGAGAGAGAGAGAGAGAGAGAGAGAGAGAGAGAGAGAGAGAGAGAGCGCGCACTTATAGTTTTCTTCATAGTTTATAATGGAACCTATTTTCCCGGTTTCAAAACCTTTGACGTGGTGGTCGCTTACTAAATTGGTTCAGAATTCATTTGTTGCCTTAGTTAAGAACCACAAGAACCGTCATCAATCTAAACAGATCAACCTTATACTCAAACAACATAAAATACATAAATCTGATTTTTTCACACTTACGATACAACTTCATCCTGCTTTCACGTAATTTACCTGCGGAAAAAGAAAATGTAGCATAAGATATTTACTTGAAATTGGTGGATAACATACACACAAACAAGACAGAAAAACAAGTAAAAATATATGAGGTAAAAATATATGAGGAAAAACAATGGCAATTTTCATTGGCTTGAGTATAGTTATAGTCTGTCAAAAGAAAAAAAAATACATTGAACTAATTTTTTTTTATATAAATAACTATTCCTATAACTGTTTTTTCAATCAGGAATTTCAATATAGGCCAAAGAAGACTTTATTTTCTTTATATAATTTTGGCGAAGTACTTAAGAATATGAATCCTACCTTATGGATATTTTCTATCCAATGACGTTGCATTACACACCCACCTTTCAGCTAATGTTTGCTTCCCAGATATATAAGAGCTTAGTATTTGAACTCAGATTTATTATAAACATCAAAAACTATTATCATATATAAAATTCATTTGCATGACATAATACAGGGAAAGTTCTGGACAAACCTAATGTTATTCTTACAGGTAAAACTATATTATTACAGCTAATTATCGCCAGAATAGAGATTATATTAAGTTCTGCGAAGGTGGAACTCGGGGCTAGTGACTTGTATACCTTGCTGCTACACACACGCACACGCACAGGGAAGTTTCTCACCATTATAATCCACTACCAGAAGAGGGTCAAGATGTTAGCTAAAACTAACAAATATCCGTATACATACATATATGCATACTGAATATTAACTGTATACGTAAATATATGTATTATATATACATATATATATATATATATATATATATATATATATATATATATATATATATATATATATAATATATATACACACATATATATATATATGTGTATGTATAAATACATATAAGAACACCAACACGTGAACAGTTTGTTTACACAATACATACGTACACACACACATATATATATATATATATATATATATATATATATATATATATATATATATATATACATACATATATAAATAAACTTTGGTCACGAGGGAAAACGATATACTCCATGTCTCATGCTGAAAAGGAAAACGGTTTCTAATTCAATTGAAGATATTCCAAATATTGACATGAGGACTACTTTCAATGTTCACAACTTTACTGATGAAACCAGTTTATACGATGCTGCCAGTATGATACAAAACATTGCCAAAGGTACTGTAACAGAGACTGTGAAACTAAAACCAGAACATTTTGCTTTGTAATGTTTATGGTCAAGAGGACGATTTGAATTATGCATTAGTAGACATGAACTTATTACAGTAGATCTCTAGTGAAAAAGTAAATGCGAAGATAAGTGCGATATTAAGAAATCTGAACACGTCTTTCTAAAATATGATCGTGACATTCAAAGGGCTGTTTACGATAACTGTAATTGGTAATGATGGGGCACGTATGATATACGCGTGACAAGATACCATGTGCAAGACTTCTTTCACTGAATAAAATATGGTCGTATTTTCAAGGAAGCTGAATTTAAAGATGATGGCAAGATTATCATTATTATTATTACTTGCTAATCTACAAACCTAGTTGTAAAAGCAGGATGCTATAAGCCCCGGGGCTCCAACAGGGAAACTAGCCCAGTGAGGAAAGGAAACAAGAGAAAATAAAATATTTCAAGAATAATAACAACATTAAAATAAATATTTCATATATAATCTATAAAAACTTTAACAAAACAAGAGGAAGAGAAATTAGATAGATAAGTGTGCCCGAGTGTACCCTCAAGCAAGAGAATTCTAACCCAAGACAGTGGAAGACCATGGTATAGAGGCTATGGCACTTCCCAAGACTAGAAAAAAATGGTTTGATTTTGGAGTGTCCTTCTCCTAGATGAGCTGCTTACCACAGCTAAAAAGTCTCCTACACTTACCAAGAGCCACTGAACAATTACGCTACAGTGCAATGGGTGTGAAGAAGAATTGTTTGGTTATCTCAGTGTTGTCAGGTGTATGAGGGCAGAGGAGAATCTGTTAAGAATATGTCAGACTATTCGGTGTATGTGTCGGCAAAATTAAATGAAAACCGTAACCAAAGAGAAGGATCCAATGTAGTACTGTCCGGCCAGTCAAAGGACCTAATAATTCTCTAGCGGTAGTATCTCAACGGGTGGCTGGTGTCCTGGCTAACCGACTACCTACCGTGTTGTTAACCTTGTAACAACCAAATGTACTTTATATTTTGTCAAATTTTAAAGTATTCTAGAGAGAGGAGACGTGAATTTGAGGAACTGCAAATGACGAAAGTAGCCGGAAATCCACATCATGGATACAACTGTTCATATCTTGAAATACGAGTGCTAAAATGCATCAGTGGTAAACAGCGCATCAAATAATGGTTAACTATAAGTAGTCTGATGAAATTAATATTCTATGCAATTGTGGACATTAAGACCAAATTGCTGATCGAGTTGACTGTCTAATGGATATCAAGCCTGCCACGTAGAAACAATAATCTTGTTCTCGTGTAGTGATACGGAGGTTTTCAAAAGTAGCATGGGGTATTTATTGTAAATACGTGAATTTCATTACATGATATGTGCACGTTATACTGTAGTAGGAGTGAGGATTTATCATGGAGTTGTTGGTGAGGACGGGACTTGATAAAGAAACGCAAGCAGTAACGGAATACTATAATACAAACAAGCTGCAGAATTGCAAGTATTACTGATAATAGTAAGTCTAAATTCAATATGGAATATATGCAACCCCAATGAAAGCAAGAAATAACATTAGGGTTGTATCCTTGTTATACAGGACCGGTGATGGCTTGAACATATTTTCCCAATCCTACCAAAAAATTAGAAAAAAACACAAAGATTGGACTTCTAAAAAGGGGTTCAAATAATAGCAATTTTAATTTCTTTTTGTTTCTGAAAGTATATACAGTAGAAAGTGCATAATCCCCTTCTGATAAGTGTAGATGCTTCTTAAAATGTTAAGAGTAGTGTTCCTGCAAATTGGTTTTATCTCTTTCATGCCATACTCTATCAGTTTGGATAAGGGAATATGTTTCCCTGCTCTTCCTTGGCAACTTCGCAAGGGTCAAGAGTTTTACTACATTACTCGTTCAAAGGGAAACTGACCTCTACAGCCCCTGTATTTTCTTGATTCTTGACTTTAAAGTGTTTGCATGTCTCTCTACAACAATTTGTTTAAGTTATCTACAATCTTCTTCAGTACAACTCACATATTTCACTTAAAACCCGGGACATACTTTTTCCTTAAGGGTAATTCAGTCATCGAGCTGTCTTATGAAGCTCTATGACATATTTTTTTATTCAAAAACATTTAAGGAAAAATCTTGGGCAACAGATCAAACCTCAGGGGTAAAGCCGACAAACTAAATAGCGTCCTATTACTTCACACATGAAAATTAAACTTCCTAGTTCCTTTAGTTATGTATAAATATACTGTAACATTGTCAAAAATTGATTGACTAAAAGAACATTTCACGAGCAAAAGGAAATGGATGGTATGATTCCAACAAAATAAATTACAGAAATACCTTAGACGAAAATGCTTTACAGGGAAGGTCAAACACAACGTGGTTATTATAGCAGGTGAAAGAATACATTCCAAGACCCACAAAAACGTCAAATAGCGAGCTCATTCGTTATTGTGCAGCTCCTAGTGAGAAACCAATGCTATATTTACAGACATTCTTGAAAGACCAAGTAGACATTCGTATATGTAAAAAGGTTATTTTCATTATATTTGAAATTCCACATATACTTCATACTACTAATCATTTGTTTTTCGAATGATATTACCAATTACTTATGAGGAAAATACTACAGAATTACAGTTGGTGTGACAAAGTGTTCACAATTCTTAAAGACTAATGGGGATAAAACATTTGAGGGAAAAAAATATTCATATTCAAAATACTGTTGAAATCACGACCAACCTGAAGAAAACTTGAAAATACTTTTACACTAATTAAATAAAGAAGAGACTGTAGAACCAACTGAAAAATAAAATGTTGAATTGAATATAAAATTTAGGCCATTAAGCCAAGCACTGGGGCAACAAAGCCCATTAAGCACTACATAATGCAAATTAATCAATCATACCCTTACTCTCATAACATTTGGTATCATTTTAGCTTATAAAACAAATCACTCAACTTGCATACAATAATATCTAAAGGCAAAATAAGAAGGAATTAAAAGGAGTAAAGAAATAAATTAATAAAATTAATTAAAGCTGGTGATATAAACCAATACTCTACATGTTTTCAAGTTCAGGGTATGACAATTTGCCCCCAGTATATCTCTTAGAGGTTTGTTCTGGAGTAAATTTGTCCTTCTCTGAAGATCAAAAAATTTGTCCTTCTCTGAAGATCAAAAATAGGACAATCGACTAAAATATGTTTAATATCTAATATCACTTGACATGTATTACAAAGAAAAGGGAGACGTGCACTGGATTTGGTAAGGGACAAATTGAAAGCTATCCTGAGGGAGACTATATTAGCACAGTAGCTTTATAATGAAAAGTTATGAAAAAAATGTAAAAACTAATAACCTGGTCATCATAATCTGAAACGAAATGTTAGTTAATGTACAAAAGTATTAAGGGATGAATCTCACGCATGCGAATGGTCAGGTATTTTATATTGTTCATTACTTCTCTTGCAGTTTACTTATTTCCTTATTTCATTTCCTCACCGGGCTATTTTTCCTTGTTGGAGCATCCTGCTTTTCCAACTAGGGTTGTAGCTTAGCAAGTAATGATGATGATGATGATAATAATAATAATAATAATAATAATAATAATAATAATAATAATAATAATAATAATAATAATAATAATAATAATAATAATAACAATCTGATATTTTTATCTTATTACTTATTATAATTTTGCACTTGAAGCTTTACTATCTTATTGCCTATCTGAATTTTGTACATATAAAAACCTTGTTTTATTTTAGCAACACTAGATGATATCTAATAACATGAACAACAACATTAGCAAAACTTTAGCAAGAAAAAGAAAAATTATTCATTCTGCCTTTCAAAGATTATTGGACAAGAGGTATACGCTGTCGTGTTCAGTGGTGGGTTAAATTACAGCCTTGAAAAAGTAGTCGAGACATTTAGGTATTGATAAACTATATATCTCAATAAAATCAGATACGGGAGACTCCCGGAATGTCTTACTGTTTACTACCTTTATTCAAATGAACTAAATTGCAATAACTCAAAAGATAAAAAGCTAGATTCCGCTTATGCTTTTTCCTAAGACAGTTGCATTCATACTAACAGACCACTTTCGTGCAAGACAGCCTTTAACGAATTTCCTCCGGACATCCACATACCATTCTAAATAACAGCAAACCAATAGCACAGTCCAAATCAATAAGCAATTCGGGAAGATGGATTCGACAGCGCAGTCGACTCGTCTGGAGACCAGAATTTAACATTTAGATATATAACAATTACTTCATCATCCTTCTCGCAATATTCCCGTTACAATGCAAGGTGGAATGCGGCTTGAACTGCACACAACTCTATGGACACCGAAATCAATGTAAATGAAAGTCCTTAAATGGAGGCAGCACTAATAAATCATCCCTAAAACCTGACGTTTAGAGGCTAAAGTTTTTCTTGCACTATCGTCTGCAAACCGGTGCAGATTCCAAGTTCTTTTACAGGAGGAAATAGTGGCCAATTTGCCTTCACTGACTTGGGTCTGTCATTTTTCTTATCTATCACATGATGGTATTTCATTTTGTGGAAGTCTCTTTCTGGAAATTCGGCGTCTTTTATGTTTGTTTCATATGAATTTTACTTAATTTTAAATAATAATAATAATAATAATAATAATAATAATAATAATAATGACGACGACTACCATTGTTATTCTTAGTCTTTTTTTTCCCCATTTGCAGCAAAGTTTACGCCCATTACGACAAAGACCATGAATCTGGAACCAAAGAAGAATGAAAATATTATTTCCCCTGTCTCCATGGTTTTCATGATCATCGGTGAGGGAAATTTCCAACTGATTCTAGGAATCAACTATTTTAGAATATTGGAAGAGAAACTAAAGTATCAGAAACAATATTCTTTTAAACAATGCAACTAAGTGCGAGTCATTCGAATTATTTTTATAACTAATATGCAGTGTTTCCAAATAAAATAGCTGTTGTGAAAGATCATTACTATAGGAAGAAAATACTACAAAACTAAATAAATATTTGACGTCTGATATTCTAAACATAGCACAATAAAGTTTGTGAACTTACTAAATGAAAAACTGGAATAAAATGGAAAAACAAAGTAGAGAGAGAGAGAGAGAGAGAGAGAGAGAGAGAGAGAGAGAGAGAGAGAGAGAGAGAGAGAGAGAGAGAGAGAGAGAGTGGAAAAACAAAGTATTGTGAGAGAGAGAGAGAGAGAGAGAGAGAGAGAGAGAGAGAGAGAGAGAGAGAGAGAGAGAGAGAGAGAGAGAGAGAGAGAGAGAACTTTTCCTCTACAATCCCAAAATTTTAATTATTGAAACTTCTCTTAAA